>NC_064431.1:23792500-23825000 GCF_023375975.1 Astyanax mexicanus
CATCTAGAAACGTGCTTTCACACTGCAAACAAACTGGATTATGAAGTGGTTTCAGCTGATCCAGACTGAGACCACTTCCTTTGGGTCAAATTTTGGTCCACTGTTTGCCTCACCTTCCACCCCTCTTGTTAAATCATTGTTTCTTCAGAAAGAAAAAGAGGATTTAAAATAGTTTATCTTGCTTTTGTTGGAGTAACTGTCTTAAAAGCTGTCTAAATCTTCCAAAAGATTTTCTGAAACATTGCTGTGAGGATTTGATTACATACAGTGACAAATAAGAGCACCATCATTATAGACAACACATTTTTGGTAACACTTTACTTGGATGGTCCATTTGATGGTCTCTTTGATGCTCAACTAACATTCAAGTAACATTCAACTACATGTCTATTAAATGCAAATGAACTAAAAGGTGAAAGTAAATGATTCTCTATTGAATGTAACCCTACATTCAACTCTAACCCAAACGCTTCTCTTAATATTTTAGGATTGGGTTTAGGGTTAAATTTTAAGCTTAGGTTAAGGTTAGGGTTAGGTGTAGGGTTAGATTATAGGCTTGATTAAGGGTTAAGGTTAGGGTTAGGTTTAGGGTTTGAGTTTATGGTTGATTAAGGGTTAAGGTTAAGGTTAGGTGTAGGGTTAGGTTCTATTTTTAATGATTTACATTCAACATAGGGTTAAGTTAAATTTAACGGACATTCAATTCAGTGTTAGTTGAATGTCATTTGAGCATCAACAAGGCCATAAAATGGACCATCCAAGTAAAGTGTTACCGATTTTTCACACTGACTCCACAACCCAATGCTAAGGAGCTTTCAGGCATGGTGCAATCTGTGTATTTGTGCAAGAATTTCATTTTTTGCACACCTGTATCAGCAATGGATGCAACCAAAACAATTGGACATATTTTGGCACTTTAAATGTTGGTACACTTGGACATTTTCAATTCTTCAGTTAATCTGAACTGAAATCACTGTTTCACCACTAATCACTGTTTTATTTAGCATTCCATTCAGCACTCTGGCAACATTTGTTAATTATAATTTATGGCAATAAAGCCAATACAAACTGACAGACAGACAGAGAGAGAGAGAGACAGAGAGAAAAGAGAGCGAGAGAAAAGAGAGAGAGAAAAAGAGAGAGAGAGCAGAACACACACACACATACAAACTAACTCACTCACTCACTCAGGCACGAGCAAATAAACACACAAAGCAGAAAAGTGTTGACACTGTAGTGTGAACACAGCGACGGACAAAAGGGCCGCTCTGCCTTACAGCCCATAAAGCCTGCGCAAATATGCAGAGGCTTTAAGAAACGCAAGCAGTTTCCTTTAAGCTCACTCTGAGTGTGAGTGTGTGTGTGTGTGTGTGTGTGTGTGTTCGCTCTCATTTACCGTAAAGGTCACTCCTCTCAGGTTTTCAGAGTTGTGTGTGTGTTTTTCTGTCCTGACTTCCATTAACATACAGATCACACGTCGGCTGCTTTGGTTACATATATACTGTATCACTTATGCACACTTCTTGTTATCTGACTGTGCAAACACACACACATACACACACACACACACACACACACACAAACACAGTACAGCTAGATTTGTTTGTGAATGTTGTCAGACGGACTATAAGGCACACCGGATAATAAGGCGCATTTTAACTGACACTAGTAAGGAACAGGGGTGTCGCAACGTTTGCAACTAAGTAAAGTAAAGCTAAGCTAAGTGAACAAAACTGTAAAGAAATTTATATTTTAAAGTAAAACAAGCACTGAATGTTAATCTACACGCATTTCTCTGCTGAAAACTGTTTATTTGGGTGAGTGAAACACTTCCGTTCATTTACAGTAAGATTATACAGTAAGATTTCCAGATTTACACTAAGGCTAGGTGCAGCAGCATTATAAATAAATGATTGGTTTGTAAAACAAAGCGCTAGCGGCAGTTAGCGCTAGTAAATGTGACCCGACAGCACTACACTGAGGAACCCTGAGTGTTCTGGTAAGACAGGGCGATATTAGCTAGTGGTTTGTTACACTTAGCTTGTTTTAATATGGTAAATACGCAGGCTGATACATATGGAGGATCAAAACTGCCAAAATTAAAAATAAATACATAAATAAAAACGGAAGTAAATCACTCAATAAAAGTAATATGGTGATTAAAATGGTATCCCAATTTATTTATTTCTGCATTTATTTATTTCCCGATTGATTTATTTCCCGATTTATTTATTTCCCGATTTATTTATTTCTGTTTTTCCTTTTCCTTATATGATAATGAAGGGGCTGTCCAGCAATGATGTCACGCAGTCTCAGCATTCCTATTGGTTGGTCGAAGTCAGATAAACCTAGATGGATTGTACATGTCTTGCTGCTCTGGCGGTAACTTTGGTAACGTAGAAGATTATTAAAAAACACGCCCTTTCATTATTATATAAGGACAAGGAAATATAGAAATAAATTAATCAGGAAATGAATGAATTTAGAAATAAATAAATAAATAATTAAAAATCAAACACTGTTAATAAAGAAACCCATAAATAACAAAAAAAAAATGACATATTGATTTTTATGTATTATGTATTTATTTTTATATTAATTACAATTATTCTTTACCGTTTTAAGCACCATATTACTTTTATCGAGTGACTTACTTATGTTTTTATTTATTTCTTTATTTTTCATTTTGGCAGTTTTGGTCCTCCATAGATATACTCTCTGATATACTCGCCTCTGAATGGTGAAAGAGCTAGCGCTTAGCGAGGTTAGCGGCTAATGCTAATACTGCTTCAGCCTTGGTGCTGGGCAACTAAAGTGAAACTCCTGTATAACGCTGGACTTTCGACTTTTGAGTGGTTTTACTGCTCCTTACAACCTGATTGGTACATTGGATTTTAAGGCGCACTGATGAATTTTGGGAAAATTAAAGGATGTTAAGTGTCCCAATACTTTTGTCCAAACCTGCTGTGAAACCTGCAAAAGGGGAATCGACGCTACATTAATGCCTATGGATTTAGAATGGGATATTATATTTGTGTGTACATACATACTAGGCTACATACTGTATGTATGCTAAGATAGATTGGTATATCAATTAATGATCAGACTATCATACTGCTGTCTCATGACTTTTGGCATGCCAGTGTGTGTACCTCAAACACAGTCATAGCCTACTCTAATACTGATTTAGGTGGTTTTAAGGCAAACAGATGCATTAATTCAGAATTTCAAATTAGACAATAAGACCAAATACATTTTTCCGGAGTATGATTTGATATACTAATGCATATTTACTATATCATCAACTTTAATTCAGTTCAGAATTTTTTAAACACAGAGACAATTACATAACAACCACACACTGTTCCTACAGCTGCAGAGAGACACAGTGAGAGCGAGAAAGAGTTACACTGACTATAGTGGAGAGGAAAGCAGCAGTGTGGGAGGAGCGCCATCATTTATTCACAAACCACTGAAGTATTGCAAGAGTTCAGTGTGTAGAACACAGCTTTCATAGCTGGAGGGAAACCTGAGGGTCATACAGCACGTGTAGAACCTGATAAGGACAATGTTTTTTTCTATAGAATATTAATACTGTAGCATAATAATGCAATTATACATTACTAAAGAGTTTTTTCTTATTTTCGTATTTTATTTTTCAATTTTATCCTGCCTTTCTCCCTAAATTAGCTATGCACGCCACTCGGAGGAAAGTGCAGCGACTTAGTTCCGATACATCAGCTCACAGATGCATGTGCTGACGGACATCACCTCGGGAATGATAAGGTGAGAGAGAGCACCATCTACCCACGTAGAAAGAGCATTGCCAATTGTGCTGTCTCGGACTCCGGCTGCTGATGGCGAAGCAGCATGACTGAGATTCGAACCAGTGACTTTCTGATTATAGAGGCAGAACAATACTAAAACGTTTTATTCTTGTACACTTTTATTCAGACTTTGGAATTGGAATATAAATGTTTCAATATTCAAAGAGAATTTAATAATAAAAAAAAAAAAGTAATTTTAAACAAAGTTGACATGTTGCTAATAAAATCAAGTGTTATTAATAAACTGAAGCACTTGTGAGTGGTTGGGAAGTATAAGGCAAGTGTTTCTAATAAAGTGGCCAGTTTTCAGAAGTACAAGGCATGTGTTTCTATTAAAGTGGCCGGTATCTGGAAGTACAAGACGTGTGTTTCTAATAAAACGGCCAGCGATTGAAAGTACAAGACGTGTGTTTCTAATAAAGTTGCCAGTTTTCAGAAGTACAAGGCAAGTGTTTCTAATAAAGTGGCCAGTGACTGGAAGTACAGGACATGTGTTTCTAATAAAGTGGCCAGTAATTGGAAGTACAAGACGTGTTTCTAATAAAGTGGCAAGTGACTGAAAGCACAGGGCAAGTGTTTCTAATAAAGTGACCAGAGTCTGGAAGTGTAAGGCAAGTGTTTCTAATAAATTGGCCAGTGGCCGAAAGTACAAGGCAAGTGTTTCTAATAAAGTGGCCAGTAACTGGACGTTCAAGACAAGTGTTTCTAATAAAGTGGCCAGTAACTGAAAGTATAGGGCATGTGACTTTTTATAAAGTGGCCCACTGATTGGAAGTGCAAGGCATGTGTTTCTAATAAAATGGCCAGTGATTGAAAGTACAAGACGTGTTTCAAATAAAGCGGTCAGTGACTGGAAGTAAAAGGCAAGTGTTTCTAATAAATTGGCCAGTGACCGAAAGTACAAGACGTGTTTCTAATTAAGTGGCCAGTAACTGGAAAAACAAGGAAAATGTTGGCCAGTGATTGGAAGTACAGGGCATGTGTTTCTAATAAAGTGGCCAGTAACTGGAAGTACAAGACATGTGTTTCTAATAAAACGGCCACTGATTGGAAGTGCAAGACATGTGTTTCTAATAAAGTTGCCAGTGATTGGAAGCACAGGGCACGTGTTTCTAATAAAGCGTCCAGTGACTGGAAGCACAAGACATGTGTTTCTAATAAAGTTGCCAGTAACTGAAAGTACAAGACATGTGTTTCCAATAAAACGGACAGTAATTGAAAGTACAAGACGTGTTTCTAATAAAGCGGCCAGTGTCTGGAAGTGTAAGGCATGTGTTTCTAATAAAGTGGCCAGTGATTGGACGTACAAGGCATGTGTTTCTAATAAAGCGGCCAGTGATTGGAAGTGTAAGACATGTGTTTCTAATAAAGCGGCCAGTGACTGGAAGTACAAGATATGTGTTTCTAATAAAGTGGCCAGCTACTGAAAGTACAAGGCATGTGTTTCCAATATAGTGACCAGTGATTGGAAGTACAAGGCATGTGTTTCTAATAAAGCGGCCAGTGATTGGAAGTGTAAGACATGTGTTTCTAATAAAGTGACCAGTGATTGGAAGTACAAAGCATGTGTTTCTAATAAAGTGACCAGTGACTGGAAGCAAAAGGCATGTGTTTCTAATAAAGTGGCCAGTTACAGGAAGTACATAACATTTGTTTCTAATAAAGTGGCCAATAACTGGAAGTACAAGGCATGTGTTTCTAATAAAGTGGCCAGTGATTGGACATACAAGGCATGTGTTTCTAATAAAGTGGCCAGTGATTGGAATTACAAGGCATGTGTTTCTAATAAAGTGACCAGTGACTGGAAGCAAAATGCATGTGTTTCTAATAAAGTGGCCAGTATTTGGAAGTACAAGGCAAGTGTTTCTAATAAAGTGGCCAGTATCTGGAAGTACAAAGCATGCGTTTCTAATAATCCAGCTATTAGACTGTGTGACTAGGCTGATGCTAAATATGGATGTTTATTTTGAGACACTTTTCTAAATAGTCCACATAATGACCTGAGGTCACCTCTCTTTCTCTCCTCAAGGATCTCTTGCAGTGTTCAATAAAGCTCAGCTGATATCAGATCAGCTCCTACAAAGAGAGAGACACCTGAGGACGGGCATCTTGCTTTAGTAGAGACAACTCTCGTTTGACCTGTGGGCGAGGTCCACAAACAGAGCCAAAAGAGCCTGAGGACATCACACACAACGATTTAGAGCCTGCTAATGACGCAAGAACATAATTCTGTTCACAGGAAGTGGGAAGAAAACAGGCATCTTTGCCTCAGGCAACATTAGCTTCAGCCTGGTTCTTTTTTTTTTGGGAGGAAAAAAACGTGGAGTTGACCAAAGATGGAGGGTGGACCAACTGCAGTCAGTGAACTTCTGCTGCCCTTACCATGTCAGTTCTCTCAACTCTTGCCCTTAAAATGTTCTATGTGGAAGAACTGAGACCTTAAACTTAAAGCAGCAATCTGTAAATTTGTGGATTTGGAGACCCCTCTGGTGAGAATGCGTAACTGTCCAGAACATGTGCAAGAATACTTTTAATGAGGGCAACAATATCCAATGAACCTACTGTTACGTGCAACTCTTATCCCTAGACAAACTAATGGGGTTGTAACACTACCAGACCACTCTGTTTTTAGTATAAATATATTAAAAACATATTAGAAACCATTTTCAAATCAATTTCAATATTTTGCGCCTCTCAACTCAAGAATACCACCACTTTTAATAAAAAAATAAACCTATTTTTTCCACTTATTCTTGAGCTCCCTATTTCCTTTCCTAAGTGACACGGGTGATGACGATCCCGCGTGAGGAGCGGTGTGTTTATTGATTTATTTTTCCATTTCTTCTTGGGTTTACCTGCTCTGAGATCAACTGTTCTGCATTTGGGTTCAACAACCCTCTGGGCTGGAGAGCTTCTAGTCTGTAGCAATCCATCCCATTACACGTCAGTTTCCAACACGGAATTTTGTATCTGGCAATCTGGCAATTTCTGTATCTAGTAATCAATCCATGGCTTTACTTTCTCTGGGTGTGTAATGATCCCATAGAAAATGTTAGCTATGCTTCGCTAGATGAAGTAACAGAACTAGCAATTCTTCCAGTGTTGGCGCCTCCTACAGTTTGGAAGTTGTGTGCAGTAAAATTATACTTCATCCTAGTAAATCTGGCTTCACATTTGCATTTGTTGATTAGTCGAGTGATTCAGAAGCGGCATCTGAAGTGAAGGATGCCGTACAATTTGTACTTCCATATGTCTAATAAGGTAACAAGTTCCCCTTGTTCCATCACAACAGAACTGACCGTTCAAGGCATGGATGGACTTAGACCAGGAAGTTCTGATGTGGGCATCTATGGACTGCATCACTAGATGCCCATGAACTTGCTACTGAATCGACATTTGACCCTTTTTGGAACCTCCTTGGTAGGTACTAAACACTGACTGCATACTGGCAACACCCCACCCTAATCAAGACTTGCTTGATTTTTTTTTTTTTTCAAATGTTCTGACACTCTAGTCACCTAGCCTTCCCAATTTTGCTCTTTTCAAACAGGCTCAGATTCTTAGACTTGCCCATGTTCTTGCTTGTAGGTCTTAAATTTAGCTCAACACGGCTGAAAACCAGTTGTCAGACTGATTTTTAGATTTTTAGCTGGACTTCAAAGAGCTGGCGAGAAAATACCCTACAACCTACAGGGGTTGGACAATGAAACTGAAACACCTGTAATTTTTGTGTAGGAGGTTTCATGGCTAAATTGGACCAGCCTGGTGGCCAATCAGCCTGGTGTGAAAGCTCAATTAGCAGGGTAAGAGCACAGTTTTGCTCAAAATATTGCAATGCACACAACATTATGGGTGACATACCAGAGTTCAAAAGAGGACAAATTGTTGGTGCACGTCTTGCTGGCGCACCTGTGACCAAGACAGCAAGTCTTGTGAAGTATCAAGAGCCACGATATCCAAGGTAATGTCAGCATACCACCAAGTAGGACCAACCACATCCAACAGGATTAACTGTGGACGCTGTATGAGGAAGTTGTCTGAAAGGGATGCCACAGCTGCCCAAATCAAAACCACAGCTGCCCAAATCACGGCAGAATTCAATGTGCACCTCAACTCTCCTGTTTCCACTAGAACTGTCCGTCGGGACAATAAATTATTGTGGTCTAAAACCAGGTGTTTCAGTTTCATTGTCCAACCCCTGTACTTCAGTTACTTCATAGCAGCAGTCGAAAATTAAGGGCTTGACACGAAATCTAGTTTACTATTTGACTACAGGAACCAACTGTGAACACAAAGCCTGAGAAAACACTTTGAACCCGGGCCCCTGCCTCGTGATTCCGTCCTGCCGTAGCCAACACTAGCATCCTCTCAGCGCCGTGCCCCGCTCCTCTGTGCCAGACGGCGTCAAGGTTAACGGCTAAGAATAGCCCGGTCCTTCCTCGGGCCGATATCTTCTCAAAGGCCAGCGTCCGTCAGAGGTGAGCCTCCAGACAAAAGCCTTCAACAGCTCTCGACAACATGAAAGCATGGAGAGGAAGTGCCCTCGACCCTCTAATTAGAACCGAATCAGCCGCTTCCTGCTCTGTGCCACGGGGGGTATCAAACCGAGGGGATAGCAAACACACAGAGCTGCCCATCCAGTTTAAGAACAAGGCCAATTAGCCTTTACTGATGAATTCAGTTAGGATATTACCTTATGCATAAAGAAGCATTGGTCATTTTATCTCTCCTTTTCATAAATAATTCACTTTTTACAAGCGAAATGTGTAGAAAATGCTTCAGCATCCCATTACTCCCTAATTATTCCACCGCATCTCCTCAACACTCCATTCCTCCACCTCCATCTCATCACCCCATTACTCAACCCCATCTCCTCAAAACCTCATTACTCTACTCCATCTACTCAACCCCATTACTCCACCGCATCTTCTCAAAACTTCATTATTCTACTCCTTCTCATCACCCCATTCCTCCACCCCATCTTCATAAAACCTCATTACTTCATTCCATCTCGTCAATCCGATTACTCAACCCCTTCTCCTCAAAACCTCATTAATCTACTCCATCTCGTCAACCCCCATTACTCCACCCCGTCTTCTTAAAACCTTATTACTCTACTCCATCTCATCACCCCCCATTACTCCACCCCATCTTCTCACAACCTCATTACTCAACTCCATCTCGTCAACCCGATTACTCCACCCCATCTCCTCAAAACTTTATTACTACACTCCATCTCGTCAACTCCCATTACTCCAACCCATCTTCTCAAAACCTCTTTACTCTACTCCATCTCGTCAACCCCATTACTCCACCCCGTCTTCTCAAAACCTCATTACTCTACTCCATCTCGTCAACCAGATTACTCAACCCCATCCCCTCACTAGACCATTTATTTTACCCCATTCTCTCAACACCCCATTGCTCCACACTCATCTTTTAAATTACCATTACTCCACCGCATATCCTCAACACTCCATTACTCCATCAACCATCTCTTCAACACTTCATTACTCCACCTCCATATCTTTAACACCCCGTTACTCCACCCCATCTTCTCAAAACCTCATTATTCTACACCATCTTGTCAACACTCAATTTCCTCACCCCCATCCCATCGCCTCAACACTATTATAGCTCAATCTCCAGCTCCTCATCACCTCATTACTCCACCCTATGCCCTCAACACCCCATTACTCCACCCCATCTCCTCAACACCCCATTACTCCACCCTATGTCCTCAACACCCCATTACTCCACCCTGTCCTCAACACCCCATTACTCCACCCCATCTCCTCAACACCCCATTACTCCACCCCATCTCCTCAACACCCCATTACTCTAACTCCATCCTTTTGTCTATACATTCTCAGGCATAAAGGCACTTTTCACTTTTCATTTCAGTTCTTGATCTTCTTCACACTCTTCTTTACACTGTAAGTGAAACTGTAACTGTATTTATTGCTCAAAATCTATGAGGAGAATCTTTATATGCAGGACTACAGCAAGAAGAACCCTCAGGGTACATGATAATCATGATTAGACACACAGATAGATCATTAAAAAGAGGTTTTAGGGGCAAACGCTCTGTTCATGGCAAAGGAGAGGAAGATCTAGAGGGAAAAAATCCGGCGTTCCAGTTCAAGCTCATATGCATTTCAGCTGGGTTCCAGTATATCACCACTGTCAATATTTGGTACATTATTTAACCTCGATTTTGAACAGAACCCCCAACTCGCACCAGGAAAGACAAATAAAACGAGGCGTCTGGCCACCTTACGGAAATAAATATTCATAAGCCGCTGCAAACTCTGCCGACAGCAAAGCCGACTTGCCCCCGGGCGGTCATAACTTTAAAAAAATCAAGAGATGAAGTATTTATGAAACCCTCGATCCCTCGTTTATCACGGGCTGCTTTTTTAAAAATGCAAATAGCAGCACGGGGACCACCGCCACCCCCTCCTCCGCCTCCTCCGCAGGCCGACTTGACATGATCTGTGATTTCTCAGCCGAGAGGACGGGGAAACAAAAAGGTAATTATTGCCTGGTCTGCATAAAACATGTTGTGGTTGAGCGAGCCGGGCCCGGTCTATTTGTATCGTGGGCCACGCGCCGCTCAAATCAGCCCCCGACTCGGCCTCGTATGTCAATTATGCAGGCGGCGGGGCCGCTTCAATCACACGGAGGGGAGGGGGGGCCATCGCGGCCTGTATGCTAATCAGCCGGTAATGGTGACCAATGGTCTTCATCTGTAATAAGCGGGTCGACAAATCAAGCGCTCCGGCTAATGCATTAGAGATAGAGGCGTCAAGGTCAGGACGTGATTGTAAAGAGCTTTTTCATTCGAACACACACATATAAACACACACAGACGTACAGCGACCAAGCGTAATATAATATAATATATTATATCATATATATTACATAAATTATATAAATTGAAAACATAACTGGAATATAATCAAGAGGTGGAAGATGGATGATCACAAGCCATCAAACCACCAAACTGAACTGCTTGAATTTTTGCATCAGGAGTGAGTAGCATAAAGTTATCCAAAAGCAGAGTGTAAGACTGGTGGAGGTGAATATGCCAAGATGCATAAAAAAACTGTGATTAAAAAGCAGGGTTATTCCACCAAATATTGATTTTTGAACTCTTAAAACTTTATAAATATGAACTTCTTGGCTGAAAGTTCTGCATATTTTTTTGTTATTTCAGTCATTTCTCGTTTTCTGCAAATATATATATATATATATATATATATATATATATATATATATATATATACACACACATACAAACACCTGCACACCCCCACACACACACACACACAGCTGCACATACATCATCTCACACAGCTGTCTCTCGCAAGATCAATAATTGAAGCCATGACATAAGGAATGAAGGGGAAAATAGGTTGGACAGTAATGCACATATGTAATTAATCATACAGGTCGCTCGCTGACATGTTAATGGATCATCATTATAAATGTTCTAAACGACCTCGCAGGGGCACACACACTTACACACACACACACACACACGTGTATATGTAGGTATGCAAGCGAACACACACACACACACACACGCCCGCCATGTTTGACTGATCCATTCCTCATAGTGTTTAATTTGAGTGACAGAACACATTTATCGATTTCTGCACTTTATCCTTTTAAAACAACAGCAGTCACAAGAGAGAGCGAGAGAGAGACACCGAGACACAGAGAGCGAGAGAGAGAGAATCAATGGCCACAGGCTCAAGGGAACACTGCCTAAAGATTTCCCATCAGTCACATGCACACACACACACACACACACATATATACACACACACATGCTTCTACTTCCCTAGCTTGTAAAGTTATACTAGAAGCTGCATGAACACACAAGCAGTTCTCTGTACACTTCTAACAATTCAAAAAATAAAGTTTGCATAAATAATATAATGTTTTAATTACTCTGTGTACTCTTTAGCAAGTATCCTGTTTCTGCAGAGTGATTCCAAGCCTTAGAGTTCAAGATCGCAAGTCTGAGAAGAGTTTCTAGTCTCTGAACTGCAAGTCTGAGTTTTTAGACTTTAGATTCTGAATCATTCTCAATTTTGAGTTCTTGAAGCATCAGTCCAAGTTTTGAGTCAGGTCTCCAGAGCATGGAGTTAAATTCCAAGTCTTAAGTCTCTAGAGTGTAAATACATGCATTTAAACTCCGAAATATGAATCTGTGCCAAATCTCGAGTTGAGTTTTTGGAGTGTGAATCTGAGTCTTGAGTTTTTGGAGTGTGAATCTGAGTCTTGAGTTTTTGGAGTGTGAATCTGAGTCTTGAGTTTTTGGAGTGTGAATCTGAGTCTTGAGTTTTTGGAGTGTGAATCTGAGTCTTGAGTTTTTGGAGTGTGAATCTGAGTCTTGAGTTTTTGGAGTGTGAATCTGAGTCTTGAGTTTTGGAGTGTGAATCTGAGTCTTGAGTTTTTGGAGTGTGAATCTGAGTCTTGAGTTTTGGAGTGCGAGTCTTAGTCAAAACCTGATTCCCTGTGGTGTAGGTTTCCAGACTTTGGACAGAAAGTCCTAGTTTTTAGTCTCTAGACTCTGAGTCAATACAGAGTTTTTTGAGAACTGGGCAGAGTCTTATGTCTCTGAGTCAAGTTTTGAGTCTCTGATGTCAAAGTCAGGTCTCCAGAATACAGAGTTGAATTCCAAGTCTTAAGTCTCTAGAGTGCAAATAAGAGCCTTTAAACTCTGTAGTGCAAGTCTCAGTTGAGTCTCTGGAGTGTGAATCTGAGCCTTTTGTTTCTGGAGTTTGAGTCTGAGTCAAGACTCAATTCTCGGAGTCTGAGTTGAATGCCAAGATTCTGGACAGTGAGTTCAAGTCTTGTTTTAAGTCTCTACCGTGTGAATTTCAAGTCTCTGGACTGGAGATCCGAGTTTTCAGTCTCTAAACTCTGAATCAAGACTTATTTTTCTGGAGCACCAAAGCAAGTCAGAATCTTAGGTTCTTGAAGTGTGAGTCCAGGTTTTAAACTCTGGTGTCAAAGTTAGGTCTCAAAAGTATGGAGTTAAATTCCATGGTTTAATGAGCCATTAAATTTCAGAGTGCGAGTCTGAGTCTAATGTCTCTGGAGTTCTGGAGAGCTGGTCTGATTCAAGACTTGATTCTCTGAGATTTCCAAGTTTTCTGGAGTGTGAGACAGAATCCTTAGTTTTTGAGATACAAGTCAGAGCATAAAGTCTCAAAAAGTCCCCGGAGGTCTGAGGTTGAGTCGATTCTTAAGTGTCTGGCTTGAGATTCCAAAGTGAGAATCCGAGTCTCAAAGTAAAGTCTCAATTCCTTGGGGTACAAGTCCTAATCGTGGCTTGAGTCTCGATATAAGTCAAGTCTGAAGTCTCTGGGGTGAGTCTAGGCCTTGAGTCATGTAGGGTGAAAGAAATAGAGGGAAAACTCTAAGAGCTCTAAAAGAAGAACAGTAGCTCTCCGAAGCTTAACTTTACTTTTACAAAACTGTGAGCTGGTAAAGTAGGCACTGCAGACGTGTTATTTTAAGCTGTGCATTACGGTCATTTTACCGCATTTAAAAGCAACTCGCAGGGCCGGTAGTTGGTCAGGCAGAGCTAAAGTGGTCTGTGAGGGGTGGGGCTGCAGTAAGTAGCTGCATTACTTGGAACACGCCAAGGATCACTTGTTGCCAGCATCCTCCAATATACTGGAGCTCCAGACAGCTGGAGCAAACATCTCACCATCCGAATGAACTAAATTCTTTATTTACAGTCAGTAGTATGAAGTCATTTCTTATTTCTTTATTGGTCAGATTTGTCTGGGGTGGAATTTTTAGTCCACATCCAACTTTATTCACACCTATGTACCTGAATTATTAACATTAGGAGTGAAAACGAACCGCAATCTGGTTTAACCGGATTGAAAAGTACAAGTGTAAAAGTGCCCTAAGTATCCAGTACTCAGCAGTATAAGGTGGGCCTCTTTCCTGGCTTCAAACAAAGCCTTTTGCATTTGAAATACTATGGAAAATATGCAGCTGCAGCACAGACAAACGGGGTTTGACAACCGAGACATTT
This sequence comes from Astyanax mexicanus, assembly GCF_023375975.1. NCBI lineage: Eukaryota > Metazoa > Chordata > Actinopteri > Characiformes > Acestrorhamphidae > Astyanax > Astyanax mexicanus. Next base: position 23,806,394 of record NC_064431.1, read on the forward strand.
CCAGGTTCTGGTTTGATTCGGTGTGGGAATGGAGCTGCTGTCTCTCCTCTGAACCTGTTTTTCATAATTTATTAAGGGGAAAGTGTCAGTCCGTCCCCAAAATATCCACTGGAGAATGCTTTACTGTCATTTTTTTTTACAGTTCATTATTTCCTTCCTTCTGCTTTTGCTTGTCAATTATGTGTTTCACCATCAATGATTAAAACTAGACACTTGAGTGTTTATTATCAGACTATATTGGGCAAGAGTGGGTGGGGCACAGTGGACAGTGGACATTGGATTGAGTGGTAATGATCTTGACCTATGGCTTCTGGCTAGAATTGTCAGTACAGTGTAGCTTCCAAAGGACATGGCATATAGTGTATGTACATAGTAGTGAAGGTACAATGTAGGGAGAAGTAGGATTGGACCATAGTTTAGTCTTTATTGTTCAGAAAAGTAGGTTTTTTCTTGTTTTTTGGTTTATCATTGCTGAGAGGATTGGATTCCATCTAGCAATCACATCTGACATCAATTAAAAAACACTGTTTCCAACCTGTAGCATAGCCTAAACTTCGGGCCCGGAGATCAGATTAAGCTACGGTTTGTAAACAGTGTTTTTTAATAAGCTTCTTGTGCATTTTTTTAAGTTATTAATGCCTCGTTTTAAATGTTAGGGCTCTCCGGATTCTACCAATGAGGTTTGGAGCTACAGCCTGGATAGCCTGGATAACGATGTAAAAAGCGATTTATCCGCAGGTGCACCCGCTGTAAAGAGTGCTGGACAAAAAGCACAACATTTCTGGATCTTGGGAAAGTTGCAGGAGAGCGGAGGTAAGCTATTCAACAAAGGTTGAACCAGTAAGAGCAGAGTGTGAAGGTTGGTTCAATTAGCAGGGTAAGAGCACAGTTTTGCTCAAAATATTGCAATGCACACAACATTATGTGTGACATACCAGAGTTCAAAAGAGGACAAATTGTTGGTCTCGCTGGAGCATCTGTGACCAAGACAGCAAGTCTTTGTGATCAAGTATCAAGAGCCACGGTATCCAGGGTAATGTCAGCATACCACCAAGAAGGACCAACCACATCCAACAGGATTGACTGTGGACGCTGTAAGAGGAAGCTGTCTGAAAGGGATGTTCGTGTGCTAACCCAGATTGTATGCAAAAAACACAAAACCACGGCTGCCCAAATCCCGGCAGAATTCAATGTGCACCTCAACTCTCCTGTTTCCACCAGAACTGTCCGTCACCACAATAAATTATTGTGGTCTAAAACCACATAGTGGACAATTATTTCACAAAAATAAAAAATTCTTTATTGATTTGAGCAAACCCAACATCATGGTTAAATGACTAAATTGCACACATGCACACACACCCACCCACACACACACACACAGCTCAGAGCACAGAGCACAGCACAGCAGGAGTCAGACGAGCATATTTGAAGATGTTTGGTGGAGTTTATTGCCAACTTTAAGACAGCAAAGGGCATGAGGCTGGCGCACGGCTTCTGACACCCGTAATATAAATGGTAATAGCGCTGAGCTTTCTCTGAATCTAAAGCAGCTACACTCCGAGTTTTACTTCAGACGAGACTTCTGCGGAAATAGAAGGGGGGGGGGGGGAGGGTGGTGTATGGGTCGGGTGGGCAGGAAGACCACTGGCTCTCTTTATTCTGCGCCGGTCACTCCAGACAGCCTTTCTGAAGGGTGCCGAGTGCCCACAACACTTTACCAAATTGAATTTATCCCTTATTGACATCTCTCCAGGTCCCATAGTGAGCGAACTAGCATACACACACACACACACACACACACATACAGACACTCCTGGGAAAGACACACAGAATCCCTGACATTCACAAGGGCAGGGGGGGGAGAAACTTTCATATACTGCCTCAGAAACAGCATCACTCCCATGTGTGCCATGAGGAAGAGCTGACCCACTAGTGGTGTATCAAAACATAACAGCAGATGACTAATTATGGCAAGTGTCATGCACAGATACACACACACACACACACACACATACAGTGAGCGTCAGAGTGTGACAGAAGGAAAACAAATTCAGATTCCGAGATTCCCGAGCAGACATTTCCAGATTCAACTAAAGCAAGTAACGGGCAAAAAGAGATACGTCAAGTTCCGAAGACCACAGAAGCCTACAAAGGCGTAACTTCACAATTAAATGTAATTACAACTGCAAATACTGATATAACTGGTGTGCCAAAAGTCATGGGATATGATCTAGTCTCACAGAAGCTAAATAACACTGCACTAACCTGTGAAAGAAGGAAGTGGTGTCGTCAGTACACTGTGGGTGGTACCATATTTTGCGTACTATAAGTTGCACTCAAAATCTTTTAATTTTCCCAAAAATCAACAGTGCTCCTTATAATCTGGTGCACCTTATGTATTAATTTTACCAGTTAGGTTGTAAAGAGCAGTAAAGCCAGTCAAACTTTCCAGTCAAGTTTCTCCAGCAACGATGCTGGAGCAGTATTAGCATTAGCCGCTAAATGCAGAGCTAGCTCTTTAGCCGTTTAGAGGTGAGTATATCAGACTGTGGCCTGATATACTGTGATAGCGCCCTGGCTTACCAGAACACTCAGGGTTCCTCAGTGTAGCACTGTCGGGAGGCACTTACTAGCACTCTTACTAGTTCTGCTAAGCATGGCGAACACTGCGGCTAATCACAACTAGCGCTGCTAATAACCACACAGAAGTACTGGAAACCTAAGCTTACTCAAAAAAAACAAAAAAAACATGTGATTTACTCACCCAAATGAACACTTTTAAGGAGAGAAATCTGTATAGTTTAACATCCAGTTCTCTTTTTTTTTTTACACCCTAAATATCCCCCCCTGCCCCAGCAGCGAGACATGCTGAATTAGAAGGGAAACATGGCACGACACCCGTTGCTTACTATTGTCGCTTAAAATGCACCTTATCATACAGTGCGCCTTATAGTTCATAAAATACGGTAATTAAAGCCTTCCATGACATATTTTCAGTACACATGTGACGCTTCGGATTGAAAATATGTTCACTGCCAGCACTTCCGAACTTGGAAGTGTTCCGAAATGGAATGTCCCATGCCTCAATCCTCGCTCCAACTCCAATAATTCAAGCTGACTTGCCATGAGCACGTTGGCTGGTGTTTAACCTCACTCACAAGATGGAACCTTACAATGTATACAACTGGTGTGATGATCTTATTTATTTATTTATTTATTTACTGGATCCCCATTAGCTTGGGCAGATGCCCTGCTATTCTTCCTGGGGTCCTGCCGAAAATAATAACAATGATAACAATAATAATAACAATAACAACTACAACAGTAAAACACAATGCCTATAGGAATAACAATAAATAATTATATCAAAGTTATATCAAATCCACCTACAAAGGCTTAAACAAGAAAAGAACACACCATATATAAAAAGTAGACATTGTCACAGAAAATAAACCTTCCCCAAATACTTCTTTACACATGTTTTGAAGGTGATCTTAGAATTTGTTTCAGTTATAAAAGTCGGAATCTTGTTCCATGCAATGATTGCTCTATATTGAACTGTACGTTGAAAGGAATTTGTATTAGCCCTGGGTACAACAAATCGCCCCTCCACTGCAGATCTCGTCTTATAAATATGAGTGTTAGACATTTTACAGAAAAAAAGGAATTGTTTCTGCGGAATTTTCTTATTTAAAATTGACCATGTTGACATTAATAGAGATGCCTTCAGTTTATCCTCAACTTTTAACCAGTATAAACTAGAGTGCATATCTATGATGTTAGTATGCAGTGGGCATTTGAGAATTAGCCTAGCTGCTCTGTTCTGTACCAGCTGAAGTTTAGCAAGAAGTTTATTTGAAGCACTGGACCATACAATATTACAATAATCCAACTGACCCAGAACCAAGGTGCCAACAACTCTTTTCATCAGTTCCTGTGTAAGGAATGGGCTACACCTTCTAACTAACGCAAGAGCACAACTCATTTTAGTCACTGTTATTTCAATTTGTTTTGCCCAAGACAATCGGCTGTCTAAAATTACACCCAGTAACTTTGTTTCCTTTACCTGTTCAATGGGTATTTTATCAATAAAAAGCTGAAGCACTGGATCATGCTTTAAGAAATATTTGGAACCAAATAAAATACTTTTAGTTTTAGATAAATTAAGGACCAGTTTATTCTGTTTTACCCAACCCTCTATTTCTTGTAACACATTATTTAATGTCTCTGTCAGACCTACTAGTGTTTTTGCAGATGCATACACAGTTGCGTCGTCTGCATACATAACAACTTTTGCATCATTTAGAGCTAAAGGAAGATCATTGGTAAAGATAGAAAACATTAATGGGCCTAAACAGCTTCCTTGTGGCACCCCACACTCTAACATTACACCATCTGAAAAACTACCATTAAAAAAAACCTTCTGAGACCTATTTGTCAAATAGCTCGCTATCCAATTAATCACTGAGGGTTTAAAACCATAGCTCTGTAACTTTAAAAGTAGCAATCCATGATCAATTATGTCAAATGCAGCAGTGAAATCTAATAAGACAGCACCACAAATATTTTTATTATCTATTTCTTGTAGCCAGTCATCTGTCATTTGAGTAAGGGCTGTACAAGTAGAATGTCCTTTTCTGTACGCATGCTGGAATTCTGTTATCAAATTATTCTCTGTGAAATATTGTTGTATTTGATTGAATACTACCTTCTCAAAAACTTTGCCAAGTGCTGGCAACAAGCTAATAGGTCTACAGTTAGCTGCTGAAAAAGTTGCTTTCTTATCCTTAGGAAGAGGGATTATTTTTGCCTCCTTCCACTCCTGGGGAAATATACACTTCGCTAAGCTGGTATTGAAAATGTGACTTATCGGAGCAGAAATGCAACTTGCAGCCATTCTAAGTAGCTTACCATCTATGAAATCTTTGCCTGCCTGTCTATCCTTGCAACATGCTTGAATCATTTTTCTCACAGTCTCCTCCTTAACTTCTGAAAACTCAAAGCTACAAGATCTGTCTTTCATGAGATTCTGTATATTGAGAATTGAGCTATTGTTTTCACCAGATAATTGACTACGTCTCAATGTACCCACTTTATTAAAAAAATAGTCATTAAGATGATTGGCAATGTCCAATGATTTAGTGATGAAGGCCCCACCATGTTCAATAAAAGTTGGTTGTGGAGATATCTTTTTCCCTAAAATATTATTTAATGTGCTCCATAGCCTTTTCCCATCATTACTGAGTTTACTTAACTGTGAGGCAAAATATTCCTTCTTTTTTCTAATATTAAGTTTGGTAACAAAATTCCTCAATTTACAATAATCTTTCCTGTCAATTTTACTCCTTGTCTTATTTGCCAACTTCTTAGCCTGGTTTCTTTGAGACATGTATTGTTTTAACTCTTCATCAACCCAAGGAGCACTAAAAGTTCTAACTGTCATTTTCCTAATGGGAGCATGCAAATCAATCACAGGAACAAATTTGGACAAGAATATTTGTAGTGCTGTGTCTGGTTCCTTTTCAGTAAAAACATTAGACCAGTCTATCTTGCCAATATCATTCACGAAAGCCTCCTGGGAGAACTTTTTATAAGATCTTGTCAAAATGATCTTAGGCCTGACTTTTGGTATATATCCCTTCCTTGCGATGACAACAGCATTATGATCACTGAATCCTATTGGGACTGATATTGCCTTAGAGTATGTTTCCATTCTGTTTATATAAATATGATCAATACAAGACATAGCTTTCCTACCTTTGTTATTGGTACCTATTCTAGTCGGCTGATTTACTACCTGCTTCAGTCCACATATATTAGCTATGTTAATAAGTTTACGTTTTAAGGGACAGTTAGTTGATAACCAGTCTACATTCAGATCACCTGTTAGAATAACCTCTACATTCATGTCACATACATTGTCCAGCATGTCACTTATATAATCCATATAGCTAATATTCACACTTGGTGGTCTGTAACAGCAGCCTACTAACATATCTTTTTGATGTGGTATGTGAACTTGCAGCCATAATACTTCAACTTCCTCAGGCATAATATCTTCACGTACTTTCACTGGAATTTGATCATGAACATAAAAAGCTACTCCTCCACCAAAACAGTTTCTATCTTTTCTATACAAGTTGAAACCTGGTATGGCTACAAAGTCATTACTAAAAGTATTATCTAAATGTGTCTCTGAAATGGCAAGAATGTGAACAAAATTTGAAGTTACAAAATCTTGGACTTCATTGACTTTGTTTCTTAAACTACAAATGTTCACATGTGCTACCTTTAAACTTTTCTTAGGTAGCCTTGCAAATGACATATTCGATGTTAAAACTTTTAAAACTTCTCCATGTCCATCAGTCCTATGATGTTCCTTTCTCTCCTTGCCAGATGATTAGTTTGTCATATCGGAGAAAGGCAACGTGACCTCTCTCTCTTGCCTCTCTCATTTTGGGCAGCAATTCCTTTCTTTTTCGTCGTACAGCCTCCGGATAGTCCTCATTTATGAAAATCCTGGTCCCCCGCAACTTTCTTGCATTCCTTAAGACAGTGTCTCTGTCCTTGATTCTGTTAAATCTGACAACAATTGGACGAGGTCTTCCCAGTGTGCCATCATCTGATTTGATCACCTTCCCAACACGCATGGCAGAATCTATTCCAATCACATTTGGATCAAGGTCTAAGTGGTTCTTTATGAGCTCCAAAACTTTTTCCTCCGAGACTGAATTATTTTCCTTATCCGTCTCTGGAATACCATCAATGACAACATTAGTCCTCCTCGCTTGGTTCTCAAGAAAGTCAGCCTTAGAATCCAGTATTAGCATTGATTCTGCCAGTTTGTCTATATCTGATTCTTGTGCTTTCATGTTTGACTGGAATCCTTTGTTAGCCTTTTTAAGTTCTTCCATCTCTTTTTGGGAAAACTCCAGACTTGTGCGCAGTTCCATTACTTCCTTTAACAACGTATCAATCCTGTTATTGGCTGTATCCATGATGGTATGAACACAAGCTTTAAAATTGCTCTCTTGCAGCTGTAAAAGTTCTTTGTAAACATTTTTTTGTTGCTCAAGAAGTTCATGCACTTGTGCCATGGACACATTATGATCATTGTCTTTGTCCTTCCCCTTCCCACCAGCCATTTTTGTCTTAGGCCCAGATATCACAAACAGAAGATTACAAAGTCCAAGACTGATGATTGACTATAATGCTACACCCCAAGAATTATCGTCCTCTTAGTTGATGTTTGTGGTACAATGAAGTTAAGAAAGCATTAAGGATGGCAGAGATTTCTGCGGATTTAATTCACCAGTTCAGCAATCAGCAGGCCCTAATATCACAAACACAGGATTACAAAGTCCAAGACTGATGATTAACTATAATGCTACACCCCCAGAATTACCATCCACTTAGTTGAGGTTTGTAGTACATGGAGGTTAAGAAAGCATTAAGGATGGCAGAGATTTTTGTGGATTTAATTCACCAGTGTGGCAGTTCAGCAGTTCAGCAGTCACCAGTTCAGCAGTCACCAGTCATCACAAGTCATCTTTTAGTGTAGCAATTCATTTGATCAATTCACATACTACTATCCCATGATTTTTGGCATACCATTGTATTTATAAATTTAGTTTGTATTTCTCAGTATTTTGCATTTAATCAATATTTTCAATAAACAAATTTTCATTTGAGTGGGAAAATTCAAAGAAATTCCAAGTAAGCAACTCAAGTTTAATCAAGGTCAATTAGTCAAACACAGCACTATTAACCTATAGCTCCGCGGCTAGGCTAGCTGCAAGGTTAGCACAATGCATGCTGGGGATTGGAGTTAAAGGGAAAACTGATAAACAAAAGCAAAATGAAAACAAAAACAATCAGACATCATGACATATGGTCTGTGTTACTCAGCAGGACACTGTGGGGTACAGGACTGTTGCATTGTGGGAGGTGGTGTGGCACATTGTTTTTCGACCGAGCTAAAATATTCATGAGCACAATCTGGCTCATTAAAGAAACCGTGGCCTAGATAAGCGGAACATCATAAAACAGCACGGCAAACCCATTTAGAAACAGGAATAAAAAACAACAAAATACAAAGTTATAGCAGGGGAGAGGGTGTGGACAGACAGATGGGCAGGTAACAGACCGGAATAATATTCTATAAAGTTTTGAGGACAGGTCAAAACCACAGACAAATAACTTACAAATAAGTGAGAAAACAAGTTAAAAAGCAGCTCAGTAAAAAAAAAAACATGAGTTGGGTTAATTGTAAACCTTTTGATTCATGCAGTCCATTCTGGACCATTCGATTTAATAAGGTCATTCTGGACCATTCAAATAATAAAGTCCATTCTGGACAATTCGATTTATACATTCCATTCTGGACCATTCGATTCATACAATCCATTCTAGACCATTCAATTCATACAGTCTATTCTAGACCATTCAATTCATACAGTCTATTCTGGACCATTCGATTCATTCAGTCCATTCTGGACCATTCAGTTCATACAGTCGATTCTAGATCATTCAGTTCATACAGTCCATTCTGGACCATTCCATTCATACAGTCCATTCTGGACCATTCGATTTATACATTCCATTCTGGATCATTCCATTTATTCAGTCCAGTCTGGATCATTCAATTCATTCAGTCCATTCTGGACAATTCGAATCATTCAGTCCATTCTGGACCATTCGATTTATACAGTCTATTCTGGACCATTCAAAACATACAGTCCATTCTGGACATTTCAGTTCATATAGTCTATTTTGAACCATTTAATTCATATGATCCATTCTAAAACACTTGATGCATATGGTCTATTCTGAACAATGTGGTTCATTTAATGAAATGATATTGTTCACTCTGTACCATTTGATTGTCCATTCTAAACATAATTTGGTTACCATGGAGCACCCTACAATTTTAGATTCATATGGTCCACTCTAAACCTTTTCCTTCATATGGTCCACTCTTACCTATTTGATTAATGTGGTTCCATTCAATTCATTTGGCTCAATGGCAACCATTTGATTTACACAGGCCATTCTAAAACATTCTGCTAATATGGTTCATTGGGAACCTTTCGTTCACTTTTATCAGCTCAATCCTTATGGTCCAGAGAAGGTCTGGTTTAAATCATCCAATACATTTGGTCTATTCCGGACCTTAAAGTGTATGTGGTCCATTCAGATCATTTACAATGTACATGGTGCATTTACAGTTAAAATGTTCCTCTCCCAACAACGTGATTTATTATTTATTTTATTATTATTTACTGCTACATCCAGATTGACTTTAACTGGCGAGGCACAATAGTACCAATATCCATTCCAATACAATTCATATGGTTGATTATTTCCTAAAACATCCGAATCACATGATCCATTCTGAGCCATGCTATTAATTATGTCCGTTTTGTACCAGAAGATTCATATGAAGAAATATGACGAAATCCGACACAAAAGCTCAACCGATCAGATTGATCTCCTAATGAACCACCAACGGCACCCCCCTCAATCATCTCCTGCTTTCATGCTTTTAGTGGAGCCAGGGTTAAGAGAGAAAGAGCAATAGAGCGAGAGAAAGAGAGACAAAGGAACAAAATAAAAATCTGTTTTTTTTTCTTTCATTCCTGCGTTCTGCAAATGAAAAATCAACACAGATGCATTAAAGATACGACGGCGCTTCGGTCGCTCCCTTTTTTTTCAATTCTGCCAGTATTACTTTCTCTTAAAAAGAGCAGGGAAATATTGCTTTTGAGAAAACAAAGGAGGTCGAGCCGCTATCTGCAATGAGATTATTAAAAATGTTATCAAGCCACTGAAGAACTGGGACAACATCTATTTGCCCTCTAGGTAACATGCAGCTCTTAAAGAATGGATGTGTTTTTCATTGCCGCTGAAGACAGGCAGGGAAATATGGCATTATGTTAGCAATCGAGCACAGCCACTACTCGAGAACAGGCAGTAATAAAATATAATAAAAAAAAAAACGGAAATAAAATTAATAAATAAATAAAGAGGGGAAAGCGGGCATGGCAGTCATCGCTTATCTCGCAAGGCTTAATAGAATGTAATGGCAGTGAAAGGCTGAGAGAGAGAGAGAGAGAGAGAGAGAGAAAAATAAATAATTTCCAGGCAAATTCAATCAAGGGTAAAATATATACATTTATTCATACCCCAACATGCCAAAGTCAAGGAAAAGCCATATGCAAATGTATCTCACCGGACCACATGGGAACACTCATAGCTGTATATTTTGTGAGGTGTTGTCTTGTGAGCAGGACTGAACACTCCTCAGGGACCTCAGAGCAAAGCGACATCAATTATTGGAATTTAAGCAAGAATTAATGGGACATTTTAAACATTTCCGATGTTGCGTGAGATACGTTTAACATTCCACCCACATTGGACAGATGGTAATGGTTTGTGGTAATGATAGTGGCATCCGGCAACATCTGGCTAGAATACATTCTGGAGTTGTGCCAGAGTTACACCACACGATTTTAGCCCTTTGTTCAGTCGCCGACTGTTTTTTGTTGATCAGCGACGAAAAAAAACAACAAACAAAAAAAAACAGGGATCTCTCGGCACTTGCACAGTCGTTTGGCGTATTTTCAGGAGTATTTTAAGTACTGTAAACAATTGTCTTGCTATATATATCAAGTATTGCTGAATCGTAGTATCCTGATCTCATCATTATAGTGGCCAAAGTATTTATTTATTTTTTTCTCATTTTTATCAAATTTTCTCTTCAATTTGCAAAGCCGATTGCCCAACGCACTAACTAAGACTTGCTTTATCACAAGTGATACCCCAACACACCAGGAAGGAGAAGACCAGCACATGCCTCCTCTGACACATGTGAAGTCAGACTCCGCCTCTTATCAAACTGCTGGTGATGCTGTAGCAATTCCGAGTAGCATCACAGTGCCCATTTGGAGGAAAGCGCAGCGACTCATTTCCTATACAGCAGCTCACAGACGCAGCCTTGTGCCGATCGACATCACCCTTTGGAATGATGAGTGAAAAGAGTGCCGATTGTGCTCTCTCTGGGCTCCGGCAACTGATGGCAAGCTACATGAACGGGATTCGAACCATTGATCTCCCGATCATAATGGCAGCGCTTTAGACCACGGATACTCAGAGTCCAGGTGTACTACAATGCTAACTGCTAGCCATAAGCTAAACCAAAAACCAACGAAAAAAAACAAACAAAAAAAACAGGGATCTCTCGGCACTCGCACAGTCGTTTAGCGTGCACTACTGAAAGACGCTCGCCATACTGTCACCGACTGATTGCGGAACAGTCATAGACACCTGCAAAAATATTTGGCATTGTGACCTCGAGGCAGCCCTCAGGGGCGGATTTATTATTTAAATGAGTAGGCTGTCTCTCCACAGTCTTTCTTCCTCCTCTGGTCTCTACTGCGCAGACTTCAGGATCGGCAAAATGGCGGAAGATTTTGGCTTCATTTTCAGTAAATGAATGGGAACGGCGACACGGCGTCCACTTTTTTTACAGTCTCTGGGCATGCTAGACATCTGATTCAGTCTGTGACTGGGAGTCAAGAGTAGCAGCTACATACTGCCAATGGAATTACGGAGAAAGAGAGGGAACCACGGGTCCAAAAACGCACTCCTACATTACCAGAGTCATTTATGGAGAGTTTGACCCCTCTGTTATATCAGTAAATGACTGTTAAACTCTAGAGGGCACCTGTGAGTGAGTCCTCTATGACTAAGGAAAACTTTTGAAAAGCTAAAAAAACACTTGACCACTTTAAATGAACTACTTATTCTGAGTACTTCTTCAATTTTAGAAAGTAAAATTATTGGTTAAGTATTTGACTATAAAGGCAAAGAAATTTTCCTTGTATTTTTTATTTTATCTACAGAAAACAGGTTTTATACTGTATGGTTTCAGACTAGCATCCCTGCTACTGTGCGGTGATTGGTTGGTGAGCTGATCCTGGAGTTCAAAATGAAAAAAAAAAAAAAAAGATTTCTGTGATACTGAAACATTTGATATAGTTCTGTGTTATGAGAACATAGGTACATATTTTAGTATAAACTCTGATTTTGCTTAGTTGCTTCATATGAACTCATTCATTTTGGCCTCACTTTAAGTGCGTATTCACCTCTGTAGAGATTCTCTGTCATGGAATCACTAGTTCTCTCGTGTGCATTTGGTTCTGGTGCGTTTTCGTGATAAAATGTGTTTCTAGAGAGCTGTGAAATGAGTCTGTGATTTCCCACAGTGAAAAATCATGTAATTTGTGACTTTGTGTCAACACTGAAGTGAGTGACAGTTTGTACCGTCTGCAGTATATATCTCCTCAGAGGTCATATCTCCTGCTGCAGGAGGAATCCTCAGGGGCTGCTCTCAGGGCAGCCTAATGGCAACACAGCAGCAACATCAACAGCTCCAGGCGCTGACTAACGTCATCTGATCAGCCGTCTCACAAGCCAGACGTGTAGCTCCCACCAGAGTCTGGGTGCTATAACTTCATTTCCATCCTCTGTAGACTTGCGAAAACAAAATCGGAACATAAAACTGTTAAGTAAAATAGAGGATATTTGTTTTTTAAACACTCTCCCCAATATGTATGTAATCAAATATAAGACCTGTCATCAACTATCAGCTAGTAATCCAGCTTAGAAAAAAACTATAGAACAAAGAATTAGTCACGTTTACTTTAAAAAACAGTAGAAACATCCTTTTATGGTAACCAATGATTTACAATTCAATCTATTCACTAGACACCTCTTTTAAACTCTTATGGGAAATATCAAAAACAGTGATGAGAGGAAAAATGCTAACAGGTTAGAATGGAGGAAAAGCCATCTTAAAGCCACAATAATAACAGAAACAGAAGCAGAAAGAAACAGCCACTGGCCTCAGGAAATTTGGAGCAGGTTAGTTACTATGATAAAAGTTTTTTTCTAAGCTGGATTACTCTCTGATAGTTGATGACAGGTCTGGTACTTGCACTAGTTAAATAAGATGAAGCTTAAAGTTTGCTATAATGTGTGTATCATGTCTCTAAAAGTGAAAACCAGCACATAAATGCCTGCAATGCAGGAATTAGGTTTGAAATGACTGGATTAGTCCCTAAATGTTGGCATAAATATAGCATCTCCACTGTACAAATGACCCTTTTTGCTGAAAATACAGAGTTTGGACAATGAAACTGAAACACCTGGTTTTAGACCACAATAATTTATTGTCCCGACGGACAGTTCTGGTGGAAACAGGAGAGTTGAGGTGCACATTGAATTCTGCCGTGGTTTTATGTTTTTTTAATACAATCCGGGTTAGCACCCGAACATCCCTTTCAGACAGCTTCCTCTTACAGCGTCCACAGTTAATCCTGTTGGATGTGGTTGGTCCTTATTGGTGATGTGCTGACGTTACCCTGGATACCGTGGCTCTTGATACATCACAAAGACTTGCTGTCTTGGTCACAGATGCTCCAGCAAGACGTGCACCAAAGATCTGTCCTCTTTTGAACTCTGCTATGTCACCCATAATGTTGTGTGCTTTGCAATATTTTGAGCAAAACTGTGCTCTTACCCTGCTAATTGAACGTTTACACTCTTACGCTCTTACTGGTGCAATGTGCAATTAATAAAGATTGGCCACCAGGCTGCTCCAATTTAGCCATGAAACCTCCCACACTAAAATGACAGGTGTTTCAGTTTCATTGTCCAACCCCTGTAGGTTGCTTTACATTGCTAGCTGGCAAATTAGCAATTTAAAAGCTACACAGCTAGCACCAACAACAAAAAGAAGAGCATATTACAGCTGATTTTACTCTAAAGCTTCACACGTCTGAAGTTCAAAAACAGACAAAGAAAAAAAAAAAAAAACTACTTCCCATCCATACGTTCCTCACCTATTGATTACAGCAGCTCAGTAACCTCTCCAGGAAGCAAGCAACACAACTTATTAGACAAGAGCCGAAGCAGCTCGCTCCTCTGAAGAGATCACCATGATTAAAATACACAACACTTCCCCCGAACAGAGCATCTGCACAGCAGGATTAACATTCACTCCCACCTCTGTCTGAACTGCGCTCGGATTCAGCAAACAGGAGAAAACAGCCAGTGACTTCTGCAAAAGAATTCCTGCCCTACATTCAAACACCGGCGGACAAGTTCACCAGAGCTCAGGCTTCCAAAACTGCACTCGCTGTTATTTAGGTGTCAGGCAGAAAATATGAAAAAAGCTGATGAAACTGCTTTAGAACAGAAGCCTCTGTTCAAATGCTTTTAGGACGTCTGGTACACTTAATAAAGAAAAAAAAGAAAAAAGAAAGTAGAGACTGTCAAATATAAAGCTGTAAATACTGTGAACGGTAATAATGTGGATACATTTAACGTTTAAAGCCTCCTTTTAGTGCTTTCAGTACAAAATTATGACTTTACAGGAAGATATGGGTGAGACAATATATTGATATCTTGATATATTGCACAATTTTGACTGTATTATATCGTTTTGATATGTGGCGTCAAAAAAGTGTAAAAAAAATATATATTTATATATTGAAACATAGGCACTCTAAGCTCCTTAAGACTCACCCAATCAATTTGACTTCCTAAAGTTATTGCTTCATTATTACTTTACTATTGGTTTACCTAAATTGTTGTGAAATTCTGTGAAATTGATCCCAAGAAATTTATAATTCCTGGTATTTGCTTATTTAGGAGTATTTTCAGGAGTATTTTAAGTAATGTAAACAATTGTCTTGCTATATATCAAGTACTGCCGAATCATAGTATCCTTATATCATTAATACCGTGGCCAAAGTATTAATATTTTTTTTATTTCTAATTTTATCCCATTTTTATTTCACTTGCATTGCCGAGTAGCATCACAGCGAGCTTGGAGGACTCGGTTCCGATACATCAGCTCACAGACGATTTGTGCTGATCGACATCATCCTTTGGAATTATGAGGGTAAAAAAAGAGTGCCATCTACCCATCCAAAAAAGAACAAAGCCGATTGTGCTCTCTCGGGACTCCGGCAACTGATGGCAAGCTACATGAACGGGATTCGAACCAACAATCTCCTGATCATAGTGGCAGTGCTTTAGACCACTGATACTCCGACTCCAGGTGTACTACAATGCTACAATGCTAACTGCTATCCATAAGCTCCCATTACTAGCTGAATTAGCCACCAGAAGTAAACATGGTCACACTTTCTACGAATGTCATCTCTATTAGACTCTATATCCACATTCATAACATATTTTAATGCATTTGGAAGACATTGTAGACATGGCTATAAATAAATATGTATAAACATGCACAATCCATTATAGCCATGTTTATTAAGCATTATGACTTGAGATTATAATACATTATAAGCTATGTTAAAATAGTATATGTCTATCATTAATGATCTAGTCCCACAATGAAAGTCTGTCACTTTAATTGGGGTGCACAAAGACCTGTTATAATACATTATAACTGACTATATTATACTAATATTATATTCAAGACAAGGATAATTCATGAGTGGTTAAATAATTATATAAGTGGTTTATGAGTTGGAAGCTTTTTTAGTCATAATACAGACTGCAAGCTGGTATTGACGTATAACATGTTATAAACACAGCTATTAATGCATTATAATCACACAGTTCATGATGCATAATAAGCATGGATATGATGAATTATACATTTTTATAAATGTATAAATATGTATAGCCATGTTTACAATGCTTCACGAATGCATTATAATGTGCTATGAGTATGTTTATAGAGTCTTATAGAGATGACATTCGTAGAAAGTGTTACCGTAAACTTTTTTCATGAAGTAGATTCGATGTAAGGGCAAATGTTAGCTACTTTGATTTGCCAAGCTAAGTAAAAAAGCCTGAGTTTACTGTATTAAACCAGGCCCTGCTATCTTCCCGCTGCTTTAAGCACCAGCCGAGCGTATTTCACAGCAACAATAAAGCAGATAAGCACGTTCCCTCACTTTACACGGAATTGGAACCGGAATACTCCCTATCAGGAGCGGAAAGCGGCGCGCGGCGGGAATACTGAGCGCGCTGGGGTAGCCTACTAGCCGCTAACACCTTGCTATAGGCTAATCCGCAGATCCATAGGAAGAGGCTATTGTTAGCATTCAGAGACAGTAGATGTGAATGTGTAGTGGAATGGATATCGATGTGTACGGTTTTATCGCCCGTGTTTCCCGCTTCTTATTGTGCTCCGCCGATTTCTCCGTCACCTTCCCGCCGCTCGGACTATCTTTACATCAGGTAATATTTCAGAAAAGCACTTTTCTATAGTGGCGGCCGCAGAGGCTGATGGGAAATAAAATTCAATTCATCAATGCCATCTCTTATCTCTGATACCCACGGCAGGCTGGGCGTGCATGTCTATGTGAATGTGTGTGTGCTCGTGAGTGTGTGTGTGTGTGTGTGTGTGCCCTTATGGCCTCCATCACGTGTGTTAATTTACTTTGTGCTTCTCTTATCAGAGCAGGTGAATAAAGGCTTTGGCAAGTCTCTCTCTCTCTCTCTCTCTCTCTCTTTCTCTCTCTCTACCTCTCTCTCTCTTTCTTATCTCAGAGCTAGTCTGGAAAAGCTTCCACCATGATATTAAAAAAGGTTCGCTTACCACGTAAGCACCGTATCCCACAATTCTCCTGCCTGCGGACCCCCATCCCTCACCCAGAACCCCCCAAAACCAAGCATAAACCAAGGTGGAGATAAGGAGATGCACTCTGAAAGACACGGCACCCCAAATTTAACAGAGACCCCAGTCAGTGTGGCCTGTCCACGCTTTTAAAATCCAAAATGTATTCAATGAACGTCTATTTTCTGGTCTATTTTCATTTTAGGTGCATTGTAAGCGACACTAGTAAGGAACAAGGGTGTAACCATCTTTCTCTTATAATTTAGCAAAGTCAAACGAGTGCTGGATGTTAATCTACACAGATTTCTCTCCTGAAAACTTGTGCTTACTTACAGTAAGTTTAGATTTCCAATATTTTAGCGCAGTTAGCAGCAGTGCTTAGCGCTAGTAAATGCTGCCCGACAGCACTGTTTCGGTAAGCCAAGGCGCTATCAGCTAGCGGTTCGTCCCACATAGCTTGTTTCAACACAGCAATTACTCAGACTACAGTCCAGTATACTCACCTCTGAATGCCGAAAGAGCTAGCGTTTAGCACGGTTAGTGACTAATGCTAATGCTAATACTGCTCCAGCCTCGGTGCTGGAGAAACTTTACTAAAACTCCTGTATAATGCTGTACTTTAGCTTGAGAGTGTCTTTACTACTTCTTAATTCCTGAATACTTAATACTGAAGGCAAACTGTCGATTTTGTGGAAAATTAAAGGAAATTTTTAAGTGTGAAAAATAGGGTATATACTGTATATAGGAACAACAGCGCCACTGATTTGTTCTACAATTTATGTTGATGTTATGAGCAGCATTTCAGACTGGACTGCTGTTTTAAAGAATGTGGCACAATACAGGGCAGCCAATCAAGGTGGCAGAGACAGACTGACAATCTGGTAATAAGACATTTCTGCAGATATGTCTTCAGTATATCTTTTCCTGGCACAACACTGACAAAATGACACTTTGACACAATGAAAAGTAGCCATCTTCATGTCTTTTAAGATCCTCAGAGTGTTCTTTGCCATGAGGTGCCATGCTGGAACTTTCAGTGACCAGTAAGTATAGAGAGTGTGAGAGCTGTACTACAAAATTGAACACACCTGCTCCCTATGCACACCTGAGACCTAGTAACACGAGTCACATGACATTTTGGAGGAAAAAACAAAAACAAGCAGTGATCAATTTGGACTTTTAGTGGTGTATTAACTTTTGTTGCTGGTGGTTTAGAAATGAATGGCTGTATATTGATTTATTTTGAGAAAAGAATATATTTACACTGTTTTATAAGCTGCACACAGACTACTTTTCACTGTGTCATTAGTGTTACTAGGTCTCAGGTGTGCATAGGGAGCAGGTGTGTTCAGTTTTGTAGTACAGCTCTCACTCTCTCTAATACTGCTTACTGATAGTTCCAACCTGGCACCTCATGGCAAAGAACTCTCTGAGGATCTTAAAAGACGAATAGTTGCGCTACATGAAGATGGCTACTTTTCACTGTGTCAAAGTGTCATTTTGTCAGTGATGTCCTTGAAAAGATATACGTAAATATCTGTGATACACTGTAGCTACAGCCTGATAAGCCTAATACATTATACACTGTTTTTATACGGATTCCTGGCATTAAAACTCAGGGCTGACAGCGCCGGTTTCCTCACACACACCATTGTCCCTAGTTTATAGAATAAAAGACCAATGTTCATTTTTTCTATATATATACAATTTTCTCTCTCTCTCTCTCTCTCTCTCTATATATATATATATATATATATATATATATATAGTAAAATGATAAATCTTTTGAGGGCTAAAAGGTAAAATATTCTGAAAAAAAAACACATTAGACCTACATCACATACACATACATCCAATTCAGATTCTGATTGAAAAAAAAAATAAATAAATAAAATCTACAAACTTACAAAGCCACTATATATTTACATCAGCAGTGCTAGT
>NC_064431.1:23830000-23840000 GCF_023375975.1 Astyanax mexicanus
AATGTGCGCTGAAAGTGTAATTACGGTGCGTGGCAGTGGACACATAGCTATTTTATTAAATGTGAGGCGTCCACCTGCACGGGACTAAAATTACTAAAGGTCCTTACTAAAGGAGTTCAGTGAAAGACAGTAGGTAATTCGGCCTGTACATTTTTTGTTAGAGGACGTCTGAGAAAAACACGTACATGGTCGTTCTGGATGGGAATAAAATCACAGAGGACCCCCATAAAAGAGAAAATTACCCCAGGACCCCCTGAGAAACTAATCACGTCTGGATAGGACTTTAGGTGCCCCCCAGTGGCGAGACCTGCTGAATTAGATTTAATTAATTTGTTAAGTTCAAGTATACAATTTAACACATGTATTCCTACTTAATGTCCCTTATAATCCGGTGTGCTTTATAGATATATGACAATAGACCAGAAATTAGACCTTCATTGATAGTGCACCTTATAATCCAGTGTGCCTTATAGGGTATATCAAATATACCAATACTAGTCTAATACTATAGCTGTACTATAGGGGCATCTAATTATTTTTTTTCCTTTATTGGTGATGGCTGATTCACTGGCTGATTACAATTACAATGACCACTGTCTTAAGTACAGTCTTAAGTACACTATTTAAACATTCCTTGATCTCTAAACGCCTGACTGAGTTTCACTGGCAGCTTTTTCTCCCTCGCTTTTCTTTTTTTGTGTGCAGTCGTTTCACTGATTCTCAGTAGGATTCTCCCTTTGTGGTGCTTTATAGAGGTGAGTGTCTGCTAAAGTGTCACTTGATAGACATCTGTCACAGCTTGTATCACTCATCCGCCCACTCTCGCTAATTCTGTCTCTTTCTCTCTCTCTCTCTCTAGCTCTCGCCGCTCTCTCTACCTCCTCCGGCGACTCTCTGGATGTGCGTGTGTGGTAAGGTGCTTGAGGGAGAGTCTGAGCGATACAGTCTTTTACATCCTTCTCATCATTTCCAGCAGCCGAGATCACACAATGTCAGGCCTTTCAAAAGGAGGCTTATGAACCCCCTTCGCCTCGCATGATCAGAGTGTTCCTCCCCTCCCTCCTTCATTCTTTCTGCCTATAAGCATGCCTTCAAAGCTGTTTGCGATTCTCATTCTGGGCCTAGAGTACACCCCTGCAGCACACCGCCCTGAGCATTTGACTGGTGAGCTACAACCGTAGCTTTCTGCAAACAGTTCAAAGTACGCTAGGGCAACCTCACCGCAACCCATCACGCGTCCACATCAGAGGCGGACGGGAGGCGGAAGCCGGGGAGTCGGGACAGGAATCCACATCAGAGCCGTCCGAGGGCTCGTCTCCTCCATCCAGATTGAGTGACAGAAAGCCTGTTGTTCATGATGTGAACAGCACTCTGCCCGCTCCTTTTGTCCGCGGCCGACGACGACTTGGACAGCTTAAAGTGCCTGAAGGGTGCTCTTGAAGGACAGGGAAGTGCCTGAGAGCATCTCCCTCTCAATCACGATGATACACAACAGCCAGCCTCGAAACCCAAGTCAAGGGCCACTAGTGCCACTCTCGAAAAGAGGGATCTTTCGAAGCGGAGGTGTCAGTCAAACGTCCAGAGGCTCTCCAAGGGCGCGGTTTAATTAATCAGGCATCGGTGCTCCTCTCAATCTCAAACAAAAACTAATTGATGAGCCTCTTAAACAAAACAAAACGAAAAAAAAACCACACCAAAAAATAAGTAGAAAATAGAAGTACAGTAGAAAAACACCAATTTGTATGCAAAAAAAATCTATCTAGAGTATCCCTGAATGTCTAAATGCTGTTTAACACACTTCCCTACACTGTAAATCAAATAATTTAAGTCTCTTTTACATAAAATTGGATATTCCTAAACAATACTCAACTTACAGGTGTTGGACAATGAAACTGAAACACCTGTCATTTTAGTGTGGGAGGTTTCTTCATGGCTAAATTGGAGCAGCCTGGTGGCCAATCTTCATTAGTTGCACATTGCACCAGTAAGAGCAGAGTGTGAAGGTTCAGTTAGCAGGGTAAGAGCACAGTTCTGTTCAAAATATTGCAATGCACACTATAACATTATGGGTGACATACCAGAGTTCAAAAGAGGACAAATTGTTGGTGCACGTCTTGCTGGAGCATCTGTGACCAAGACAACAAGTCTTTGAGATGTATCAAGAGGTACATCACGGTATCCAGGGTAATGTCAGCATACCACCAAGAAGGACCAACCACATCCAACAGGATTAACTGTGGACGCTGTAAGAGGAAGCTGTCTGAAAGGGATGTTCGGGTGCTAACCCGGATTGTATCCAAAAAACATAAAACCACAGAATTTAATGTGCACCTCAACTCTCCTGTTTCCACCAAGACTGTCCGTCGGGACAATCAATTATAGTGGTCTAAAAGCAGGTGTTTCAGTTTCATTGTCCAACCCCTGTACTATTCAAACTGATATCTTTAAGTTGAACCAACTTATAATAACTGAGTTTAGTCTGTTGCCATTAACAGCTTCTTTTCCATTGGCTTTTGTCACAATCTATTTGCATACTGGGTGTGTCCAACAGTTTCTGACAGACACTCACCATCAGTGTGTAGTGATTCCCCCTGGGCTACCTTAGAAATAAATCAAGCTTCCCTTTAGTTGTAATAACTTGATGTTTTAATTTATGCTAACTCAAGTTTTCATTCCCCATTACAAACTGGCTGCCTTAAAAAAGTTAAGTAAACTCAACTTATCCAGTCTTACAGTATAACAAAAATAAAAAAAAAGTTAAATAAACTTCCCCTTTAGTTGTAATAACTTGATGTTCCAAGTTATGCTAGCTTAAGTTTTCATAACCCATTACTTAACTTTTTTTTTTCTTTTTTTTCCATTTTCTCCCCAATTTACACGGCCAATTACCCAACCCACTCATTACTCAATCCCCCTATCACTAGTAATGCCCCAACACACCAGGAGGGCGAAGACTAACACATGCTTCCTCCGATACATGTGAAGTCAGCCACCGCTTCTTATCGAGCTGCTGCTGATGCAGCATTGCCGAGGAGCATCACAGCGCTGACGCTCAGAGGAAAGCGCAGCGACTCGGTTCTGATACATCAGCTTACAGATGCCCGGTGCTGCGGGCATCACCGTAGGAGTGATGTGGGGAGAGAGCGCCATCTACCCACCCGGAGGGAGCAGGGCCAATTGTGCTCCCTCTGAGCGCCGGCAGCTTGATGGCAAAGCTGCATGAGCAGGGGTTCGAACCTGTGACCTCCTGCTCATAGTGGCAGCGCTTTAGACCGTTTACTTAACTTTTTTAAGGCAACCAGTTTCCAAAATATTTGTAAGTAAATTCAACTTATCCGGGCTTACAGTGTAGAATCAAGAACCCTATAATTATAGATACGGCGGAAGGCGACAGAAGGCGACAATTTCCACTTGACAGCAGGGAAGCTGTCAAGAAATAGAAAAAAAAAACAAAAAAAAACGTAGCATCCAACCTATAATACTATAATACTATACTATAACACCACAGGATTCCTCAGTCATAAGTGATTCAGGCCTTTCCCCAAACAGTTCAAAGTACACTAGTGCAACCTCACTGCAACCCACATCAGAAGTGAGTGGACTTGTGAGGAGGAGGGAGGAGGAGGAAAGTGGGAAGTGAGGGAATCAAAACGAGAATCCGCATCGTCTGAACAGAGCACATCTCCCTCCTCGGGCCAAATAAAAACATAAAAAAAAAAAAAGAAAAAATAAGAAAACACAAGGGGGGCTGCCATGGGCATAGCTAGCACTTTTTTCTTTTTTTTTAGAGGGGCTCAAGCCCCAGCACCTCTAAAAGGTGAAAACAAAAGTTGTATAGTTGTAGCAAAAGTATATCATTAAACTGAATTTTAATATTAAAATTACAGCAGTCTCCCCTCATGCTGCAAAATGCTGCAAAATGTACAACCCACTTTCTCTCCACTCTGCTGTAGATTGAGTTCAATCTAGCTGTGGTGACTAATGTGCTAGACTAGTACTGTCTGTATATGTGAATCAGCTAATTGCAGCATTATCACTTCAGTTTCTGAATCAGTTTCTCTGATTTTGCTATTTATAGATAGATATGTTTGAAAAAAATGAACATTGTTTTTTTTATTCTATAAACTACGGACGACATTTCTCCCAAATTCCAAATAGAAATATTGTCATTTACAGCATTTATTTGCAGAAAAAAAAGAGAAATGGCTGAAATAATAACAAACAAAAAAGATACAGAGCTTTTCGATTTCAAATAATGCAAAGAAAACAAGTTCAGAAATTAATATTTGGTGGAATAACCCTTGTTCGTTTTTTAATCGCAGTTTTCATGCATCTTGGCATGTTCTCCTCCTCCACCAGTCTTACACACTGCTTTTGGATAACGTTATGCTACTCACTCCTGGTGCAAGAATTCAAGCACTTCATCTTGGTTTGGTGGCTTCTGATCATCCATCTTCTTCTTGATTATATTCCAGAGTTTTTTTTTTATTTGGTAAAATCAAAGAAGCTCATCATTTTAAAGTGGTCTCTTTCTGTATCAGCATCTATTCAGCATTCTATTCATCTAATGCAATAAAAGTACAGTGAAAATTCTCACTAAAGCATCCAAACCTCAAGCAATCTCAGTAAACGCTCTGTGCCCTTAAGGAGTTAACAACAGCACCTAAAAAAATCCACAGCCACCAGTCATGTTCTCAGTACCGAGTCGTTCGATAATTCTTCAAAAGTCCTAATTAGTATAATTAATTCAGTTTAATGAACCCTCTGCTCGCACTTTGCATCCCCTTAATCATGTCAAGCCCACTTCAGCAGCGAGTGGCACACCCACCGGCGGCTGCCGCTGATTTCCTCCCGTGCGAGGCAGCTATCCGCAGGTGAGGCGGTGGCCGTGCCTCGCCGGGTGAACGTGGGCCGCAACTAGTGTCGGCGTCCCGTCGAGAACGCCGCCGACATCTTTAATTGGCCCTCCGCTTTAATCAGGCTCATTAGCCGCGGTGTTAATTGCGCAACAAGCAGGTGAAAGCTAGAGCTGCAACCCACCAGAGCCACACCAGCTCCTGCAGCTCCACCAAACGCTGCTCTCGCTTCTCCTCCGCCAGCTTTCTCAGCTTCACTTCTACTTTCCTGTTCTCACTCTCTCACTTTCCCTCTCTCTACATCTGTCTGTCTTTCCCTGTATTTTTCTTCAGTTCTTTCACTGTTTTCTATCACTAATCAACTTCCTTTATTTTACCCTATTTTATTCTGTCTTCCTCCCCCTAATGCTGCCTCTCATTCACTTTTTCAACCTCTATATTCTTTATTCCTTCCATCTTTCTCCATCTCCGTGACCTCTTTCTTTATCTCTCTCTCGGATGTGACTCATTTTCTCCATCTTCCTAACCAATTTCTCCATCTTTCTCCTTCTTTGCCCTCTTTTGTCATCTCTCTGTATTTCCACCTCTCTCCATCTCTTTTCTTTCTTAAACACATTTTCTCCATCTCTTTCCTTCCTCTCTCTTCCTGATCTCCACCTCCCTAACAAATTTCTCCATCGTTCTCCATCTCTTTCTTCCCTCTTTCTATTTCCACATCTCTCTTTCTATTCTATCTATCTCCAAATCTCTCCTTTCTCTGATATCTTTCCATATATCTCTCTTTCCATCTTTTTGCTCTTTTTCTCTTTTCTTAATCTCCCTGTCCTCTTTATCTCTCTCCCTGATCTCTTTCTCCTTCTCTTTTTTCATCTCTTTCTTCCCTTTCTCCATTTCTACCTTTCTCTCCCAAACCCTTTCTACCTCTCTAAACTATATCTAACTTTCTCTTTTTTCCATCTCTCTGAACTTCTTGACTTTCTCTTTATCCTCCTCACTACCTTCAGTTCTCTCCTTTCTCCACCTGATCTCTTTTTATATACTGTAGCTCTACTTCTATCTTCTTGACCTTCTTCTCCATCTCTCTCTCTCTCCTTTCTCCATCCCTGCCCTCTTTTATACATCTCTTTCTTCCCTCTCTCTATTTCTACCTTTCTCTCCCAAACCTTTTCCACCTCTTTCTCTCTCAATCTACCTCCATCAACCTCTTTCTTTTTCAATTTCTCACTCGCTCTCCCCTGACCACTTCCTTTATCCCTCTATTTCTTTCCCTTACAAGATTCTACCTTTCTTCTTCCTCCATCTCTCCTTTTTCTCTCCTCCAACTCCCAACCTCTACCTTGATCTCACTATCTCTCTCCATCTCTCTCTCTCTCTCTCTCTCTCTCTCTCTCCTTTCTCCATCTCCCCAACCTATTTCTTTCTCTATTTCTCACTCTCTCTTCCTTGACCTTTTTTTCTCCTTCTCTCCATCTCTCTTACTGACAAGATTCTCCATTTCTTCTTCCTCCATCACTCCTTTTTCTCTCCCAACCTCTTACTTCCTTGATCTGTTTCTCTCTGACCCCTTTCTCCATCACTCTCTCATACCCAACCCCCCTTTTTGTTTCTCTCTCTCTCTCTCTCTCTCTCCCTCTCTCTCTCTCTCTCTCTCTCTCCCTCTCTCTCTCTTTCTGAGATAAGGTCGTGCAGCAGTATGCTCATCTGCATTCTCCTGGATTTGGGGCTACTGATACGCATATTCCGTCAGACTCGGATAATCAATCCCACAGTCCCCGGATCTTCACAGTTCAACAGACCAAACTAATCAAAGTCAGAGCAAAGCTGTGTCTCTCCTCCTCACTCTTTCTCGTGCAAGAATGCTGCCCATCTCTGTAACACACTGACAAAATCACCCAATCTCTGACCTGCTTTACGCACAAGAAACAACCTCTAAATAGAACATAAGGAAATAAGGATTTTTATAACCCGTTCACACCTGTCTATTTAATCTGATTTGAATCTGGATTATTTCTTGATAAGACTTTGCAGTATTTGTTAGTGCTTTCGGGTATGTACACTGGAATGCCAAAAGTCATGGGACAGCAGTATGTGAAAATACTGTGTTGACTCAGCTTGGGAAAGCTTGGAAACATCAAAATAAAATCTGTATAGGTTGTGAGGTGATATCTTGTGAGTAAGGCTGAACATTGGTCAGAATGCTCATAGCAAAGCAACTTGAATTATTAGAAATTAAGCGAGGTCTGATAGTGGATGCTAGATGGATGGGGCATTCCCATCCCATTTCCAATGTTTGTATATAAGACATTATTAAAGTAAAGGCATTACCTCCCAAAGTGGACAGCAGAGGAGGGGAAAGTGGGTGGAAATGATTGTGACCGGTGGTGTCTGGCTCGAACTGTCCAAGTAATGAACTGTCCACATATACTGTATATTATGTAGAAAATTCACAATTATAAGGAGTGTCTGAATACCAAATTTATCAAATCTGTAACAAATAAAAAAAATACTTGTAATGTATAAATAAAGTAATAGAGGCTCCTAATTTTTATAAACCTCCTTTTCTATAATACATATTTTTTTCTGTCAATAACAGAAGCATGTGTCTTCATTGAGTGTGTTAAGCATCCTGAAGCACTCCCTGTGGGTGACATTAAACTTTAGCACTGAAGCCATCCTGCCGTAATGTGATTTGTGGCACGATGACATCATCTAACTGCCAATAAATGGGAATCGCTGCTGTAGCCGTCCCCCTCGCTCATCTACTAACTGCTAAACTGGGCGGAGAGGTGGTGTTGGGGGAGGAGGGAGGGGTCTAATAAAAGGGAGACAATGAAACAAAATGACGCCCATTCCACTTAAGAATGAAAGCCGGCCTGCGCTTGGCAGCCATGTGAGAGGAGGGCTTGCATGTTTGAAGAGGGCGATAAAAGGAGCTGTTATTGTGTGTAAAAGCTGCCAGCCTGCCATAATGATAAATCAGCGGGCGAGGAGAGAGACGTCTCCGCCGCCGGTCAGCCCCCGGAGAGACTGGCTCTACATAATGTGCTGTTTAATCGATACGGGAACGCCCTCCGTACCACTCCGCCACTCATCCTCTGACACTCGTCCTCCATCCAGCTCAGATTCTGAATTCTGCTAATGCTAGCCTATGGCTGATGCTGAACTTCTTGAAAAGAAAAGCTGTGGAAATGTAGCGTAGGGTTAATAATGAACTTCTAGAAATCTAGTTAACAGATGCTAAGCTTCTAGAGGATCGAAATTCAGCCTATGGTTAATACTGAACTTCTAGGAATTTAGTTACTGAATAATATTGAGGTTACAGAAATCTAACCTATAGTTAATACTGAACTTTTAGAAATCTAGCCTATGGTTAATACTGAACTTCTAGGAATCCAGACTATGGTTAATACAGAAGGTCTGGGTATTCAGCCAATGGTTATTAATGAAGTTCTAGGAATCTAGCCTATGGTTAAAAATGAGCTTCTAGGAATCTAGCCTATGGTTAATAATGAGCTTCTAGTAATTTAGCCCATGGTTAATACAGAACTTCTAGAAATTTAGCCTAAGGTTAATACTGAACTTCTAGGAATCTACCCTCTGGTAATAGAGAACTTCTAGGAATCTACCCTACAGTTAGCACTGATCTTCTATGAATTTAGCCTGTGGTTATTACTGAACTTCTAGAACTCTACTCTATGGTTAATATCGAACTTCTAGGAATCTAGCCTATGGTTAATACAGAATTTCTAGAAATCTACTCTATGGTTAAAAGGAACTTCTTGGAATCTAGTTTATGGTTAATTCTGACATTTTAAAAAATCTATTCTATGGTTATTACTGAACTTCTAGGAATCTAGCTTATGGTTAATACTGAACTTCTAAAAATCTACTCTATGGTTAATACTGAACTTCTAGGAATCTAGCCTATGATTAATAATGAACTTCACGAGATCTACCCTGTGGTTAATACACAAAATCTAGGAATCTACCATATGGCAAGTACTGAACTTCTAGGAATCTAGCCTATGGTTAATCCTGAACTTCTAAAAATCTACTCTATGGTTAATACTGAACTTCTAGGAATCTAGCCTATGATTAATAATGAACTTCACGAGATCTACCCTGTGGTTAATACACAAAATCTAGGAATCTACCATATGGCAAGTACTGAACTTCTAGGAATCTAGCCTATGGTTAATCCTGAACTTCTAAAAATCTACTCTATGGTTAATACAGAACTTCTAGGAATCTAGACAATTGTTAACAATTAACTTCTATGAATCTTTTCTTATGGCTAATATTGAACTTCAAAAAATCTACTCTATGGTTAATATTGAACTTCTAGGAATCTAGGCTCTGGTTAACACTGGCAAAGCTACCCTAACTATAGTTACAAATCGTACAATGTTTAATACTAAAATCCATATAAGACTATAAGTAAAACTAAACTCTAGAAAGCGAGTCTGTGGTTCATTATGAACGCATGTTGAACTTTTAGAAAAATTAGTCTGTGGTTAAACTTATCTGTTGTTAATACTTCTAACCATCGTGCTTATAGTTAATTTTACAGATCTTGAACTCTTGCCTGAACTTGATGCAGTAGGTCTCACTTTTGTTCATTCTGCATGTGCTTTACTAAATAATGTAGTAAATACATTTTGAATTCTTGAGTTCAGCACTCTCGACACCACCAGCAAAGACTCTGAATGCAGTTTGATCACATGCAGTAACTCAGCAGCCTTGTCTAACAGCAATAATTTAAGTTTACAATGGGTAAAAAGTCTACAACCTATGATGAAAAGATTGTTATTCCTGTACAGAAGCTGTTCTGTGTTCTGAGTCTGTTCAATAAGTGCTTTAGTATGAAAAGACCAGGTGAAGTGTATTTGAGTGTCAGTGCTGCCGGTACAGAAACGCCTCTGTTGTGTTGGTACTGAGCTCCAGCCGACCCGCTGAGCGAGTCCTGACAGAGGCTTCAGAGCCTCTCTGGCTATGATCAGATACGGTGTAAAGAGTGCAGACTGTAGAGATGAAGCTGCTTCTTACCTCCACGGGGAACCGCCTGCCGTTGATGCTGTGCTCCGAGCCGTCTGAACCGTTGCTCTGGCCCCAGTGGAACTCCACCTTCTCAGCCTTAAAACGTC
>NC_064431.1:26622500-26780000 GCF_023375975.1 Astyanax mexicanus
CAGTCACAAAAAGTATTTAAACATACATTATATATATATATACAGTCATATGAAAAAGTTTGGGCATATTAATCTTAATCATTTTTAGTTGTAAATATTTGGGTGTTTGCAGCAGCCATTTCAGTTTGATATCTCTAATAACTGATGGACACAGTAATATTTCAGGATTGAAATGAGGTTTATTGTACTAACAGAAAATGTGCAATATGCATTAAACCAAAATTTGACCGGTGCAAAAGTATGAGCACCCTTATCATTTTATTGATTTGAATACTCCTAACTACTTTTTACTGACTTACTGAAGCACAAAATTGGTTAGGTAACCTCATTGAGCTTTAAACTTCATAGCCAGGTGTATCCAATCATGAGAAAAGGTATTTAAGGTGGCCAATTGCAAGTTGTTCTCCTATTTGAATCTCCTCTGAAGAGTGGCATCATGGGATCATCAAAACAACTCTCAAATGATCTAAAAACAAAGATTGTTTAACATAGTGGTTCAGGGGAAGGATACAAAAAGTTGTCTCAGAGATTTACCCTGTCAGTTTCCACTGTGAGGAACATAGTAAGGAAATGGAAGACCACAGGGACAGTTCTTGTTAAGCCCAGAAGTGGCAGGCCAAGAAAAATATCAGAAAGGCAGAGAAGAAGAATGGAGAAGGAGAAGCTGTATGGGAGAGTGATGTGAAAGAAGCCATTTCTGCAAGCACGCCACAAACAGAGACACCTGAGGTGTGCTTTTGCTTTGTGTTTGCATTGCGTTTGTGGCGTGCTGTGCAAAGTGCGCTGTATTGTTGAGCGATGCACAGTGACACCATCTGCAGCAAGATGATGCTGCAGCTCTTTGGAGGTGGTCTGTGGATTATCCTTGACTGTTCTCACCATTCTTCTTCTCTGCCTTTCTGATATTTTTCTTGGCCTGCCACTTCTGGGCTTAACAAGAACTGTCCCTGTGCTCTTCCATTTCCTTACTATGTTCCTCACAGTGGAAACTGACAGGTTAAATCTCTGAGACAACTTTTTGTATCCTTCCCCTGAACCACTATGTTGAACAATCTTTGTTTTTAGATCATTTGAGAGTTGTTTTGATGAGCTCATGATGCCACTCTTCAGAGGAGATTCAAATAGGAGATCAACTTGCAATTGGCCACCTTAAATACCTTTTCTCATGATTGGATACACCTGGCTATGAAGTTCAAAGCTCAACGAGGTTACCAAACCAATTTTGTGCTTCAGTAAGTCAGTAAAAAGTAATTAGGAGTATTCAAATCAATAAAATGATAAGGGTGCATATTGCACATTTTCTGTTCCTCACAGTGGAAACTGACAGGTTAAATCTCTGAGACAACTTTTTGTATCCTTCCCCTGAACAACTGTGCTGATATATTATTTTACTTGTCATGGAAACAAATACCCATAGAAATATTAAGGCAAAAAATTATATTCAGGTTGCCAAGCAACCCTGATGCCTCGCTCTGTTTCTCCTACAGACTCCAGATTTCACTGAGCCGTTTCCTCCACACTGAGAGATACACCCACAAGAAACACGGATAGTTTAAAAATGACAATACTGCTTTGTCTATGTGGAAAAACTGAAGAAGATACATAGACATTAAACAGCTTTTAAAGACCAGGAGATCAGAACTGCTGCTAAACTAAAGATAATACTGGCTATTCATGCAAAAAGAGCTTCAGAGGGGCTTTAGTGATGCCCAAGGTCTTCTGTCTTTTACTGAACTCAGATCTGTTAATTCTATATAAACTGCTGCAGCTTCAGTAACTGTAGATACAGTGAGACCATAGGATTGTTACATATTCATTTTTTTGAACTATAAAGCACACTGAATTTTAAGGCGCACCATCAATAAACGTCTATTTTCTGGTCTATTTTCATACATAAGGTAAACATTGTTGTTTTATTCTAGAAACTTCTATAGAATTCCAAATAAAAATATTGTCATTTAGAGCATTTATTTGCAGAAAATAAGACATTTCTAAAACGAAATAACAAAAAAGATGCAGAGCTTTCAGACCTTAAATAATGCAAAGAAAAAACAAGTTCATATTCATAAAGTTTTAAGAGTTCAGAAATCAATATTTGGAGGGAAAATCCTGGTTTTTAATCACAGTTTTCATGCATCTTGTCATCATGTTCTCCTCCACCAGTCTTACACACTGCTTTTGGATAACTTTATGCTACTCACTCCTTCTGAACTCATCAAGAGTTAGTTATTTGAACTTAAGCATCAGTTAAAGTAAAGTAGTGAAGAGGTAGAGTTACAGGTATACAGTGAATAGCTCTATTTAAATAATGTTCTAATCCATATTATGAGAAGCACAAACAACTCAACTAAATAAAGAAAAACATCTGAAACATTTCAAGAACAAAAATGTTAAGGTTAAACTGGCTCTCACCAGGAAGACCGCCCCAGGTAAGGAAGACCAAGAGTTCCTTCTGTTGTACAGGATAAATTCATCAGCATGAGTTATCAACCTCAGAAACCACAAGTTACCAGCTTAACCCCAGATAAGAGCACCTAAACGCTTCACATTTTGAGTTTTTTTTTAGTTCTTTTAAGTTACTACATGATTCCTTATGTTCCTTCATAGTCTGGACAACTTCAATATTCATTTACAATGTAGGAAAAAAAGGTGTGTCCAAACTATTGACTGGTACTCTAAATCAGGTGATCTGAGTCATGATGCATGATAATGCCAGCTGTGAACAGGGCTTAAGTAAGAGGACTGGAATCAAGGTCATTTTATCTAAAAGGTCTAACTTTTGCGTCTGTTGATGACGCTGTTTAGCGGCAACTTTATTAACGAATCAGTTCAATCGAGAAGAACAGAAGGAAGTGAGAGCCTTACGTCCTCAAGGTCCACTAAAGTGATTTGCTGGAACATTTCAGAAATCAACCGTGAACACAAAACGCAGCCCGGCACCAAGAAACACAAATCCGTAATTGACAGCTAATGTATGGTGGTCTCTAACTGAGAGGACAAAACGTCTTCTTGCGGAGCTAAAAGCCTGTCCTCGACTCTCTCATTTATGAAAGCCTGCTGAAAAGCACTTTCTGCCATTTGACTCACCCACTCGAGTGGGTTATGACCTGGAGAGTCAGACCGTTCTTTGTGTCGATGTTGTTCCTCTGAAATTCTCTGACCCGAAGATTCTGAAGAGCCTGAAAAAGAGAATTTCACTTCCTCCAAAACAGGCTAATTATGGAAATAGGTCAAGACACTTGGGTGTCAGCTGGACCTATTGGTCCATCCAGTCAAGGATACATTATTCTCTGACCAATTCAGGTCAACTCACGTCAAAAAACGCCAAAAATAAACTAAGGTTTGTTGCGTCAGTGCAGCATTTGTGCCAATTAATCAGACTGTCCTTGATCAGACACTGCTCCTGATGTTTCTATTCACTGCTGAAGAGAACCAATCATCATTTTCTCACTTAACAAATACCTAGATACTACCTTTGTTTGCTATCCAATCAGAAGCCATATAACCAGTAATACTGTACATGACATTAGTGCTGGGTGGTATATCGGTTCATCCTGTATGCATTTTTCACATAACGCCATACCGCTAGAGAAGTCAAACTTTCAAAGTCCTGCCTGGAGAAAAATGAGAAAAGCAAAATAAGAACTTTTTCTGAGGAGCTCCTGCTGCTGTTCCTCACTGTATAAGTGCTTTTATCCGAGTACATTTTATCGGAGAAATACAACAGCAAACAGAAATTATTAATTTAGAAAGGAGACGAATGGAATTATGTAATCGATCCACAGCTCAGAGAAAAGTTCCTCTCGTCCCCCAGATGGACTCAGAATCAGTTTTGGGTACAGAATCATTTATTCAGCACAAGTGATAAAATTTCCTAGAGGTGATAAAACTCTGAACATGAGGTGCAAAAAGCTCCAAGAGCAGTGACTATAGCCTATAGCTTTAAAATATATTAATACTGTAACTTGAAGGTTAATTTTAATGCACACTGAACTGAATTTATTTGTAAACTGGAGAAAGAAGAGAACTGTGTCTCTAATGGCTTGAATAATAACGTATTGTAAATAGATATTACATTTCTGTCTTACTTGTGCAATAAAGCTTTTGAGATATATATTTTTTTATATTTTGAGTATTTTAGGTCCATTTATAGTTTGTTCATGGAACTTTTTAAAATGTATAGGTTTGTAAAGGTTTGTTCTTTTGGCTAATAAAGTCTGATATATATCTCCTTCACATATTGTGTAATTTATAAATAAAACAATAAATATACTGTGATATACAGTAAAATAATCAGAATCCTGAAAAATACCATGATACATTTTTTTCATACTGCCCAGCACTACTTGACATTAGCATACAAACAATAGTGGAAGCACATTAAAACATACCATTTGAAGACAGCTCTGGTATCCTCAGTGCATGTGAGTGCTAAGTGATGAAGATATACTAGTGCATCTTGAAAAAATGAATATCATTGAAAAGTTCAAAATGTGAAATGCATATATAATATAGATGTATTACACACAGAGTGATCTATTTTAAGTGTTTATTTCTTTCCAAAAATAAGTATATCAAAAAATTAGAACATTATATAAGACCAATTGGTACTATTGTCAGTGTGGGCAGTGTGCCAAGTCCTGCTGGAAAATGAAATCTGCATCTCCATAAAAGTTGTCAGCAGAGGGAAGTATGAAGTGCTGTAAGATTTTCCAGAAAAAAACACTGCATTGACTCTTTTTGGACTTGATAGAACACAGTGGACCAACACCAGCAGATGACAGACATGTCTCTCCAAACCATCACTGATTGGTAGAAACTTCACACCTTCAGACCTCAAGCAGTTTGGACTGTGTGTCTCTCCACTCTTCCTCCAGACTCTGCTCCTTTGATTTACAAATGGAATGCAAAAAAGTTTTCTACTAAGTTTTTTGATAAAGAGAGTAATTTTGGTGATTGTGTCAATGTAAAAGTTCTATTCTACAAACACATTATGTAGATATTGTTTAGCAGATTTGGAAACTTTGTGTTTGGTGTAGGTAAGGCATTTTTCAGATGAATATAGATCATGTTTGAGTTAGCACGTTACTTTGAGCGATGACTGTGAAGTGTCCTTGGGTAGCTAAAAGCTGCTATATAAATGTATTACTCATTCGTTTTTAAGAGCACTGCTGCACAGTCAAACAGTGCACCACCAACTCCTGTACCTGATTTTTTTGGTTTAGTTTCTTCAGATGACTTCCACAGTTCCCCTTAACTGTAACTTCTTGATGACAGTGGAAATCATGAGGTACTATCAAATGTCTGGTACTGTCTGGGACTAAAGTTTCAATAGTACCCTGGTGTACAGTCATGTCTGCTTTTAGCCATTTCAACATTTTGGACCTGTGCACTCAGCAATTCTAGGATGAAAAAGATTCAGTGTTGTTTCAGTTTTGCTTGGACATCAAATGGACAAGACCTACCTGAAGATGCTAGTGTAGTAACAAGTGTTTTTCAGCATCACTAAGCAGCCGATGTGCTCAGAGGAAAACGCCAGATGCCCAGCTCTAACACATCACCCTACAGATGCTCTGAAGAGACGTAGATGGTAGTAGATGGACACCAAGTGCATTAATTAATGATTTAAAGACCTGTCTTCCCATAGATGTGATTCAAAAGAGAGAAACATTTATATTACGCACCCATCTTTGATCCATCGTCTTTCAGTCTATTTATATTACTGTGTAGAATTATATACCCAGATACAGCCTGATCCTTTAAACACATTACATTTCTGCCAGCCTGCCATCTGTCAAGTTTCTCAAAACAAGCTGCTCCACATTATAATGTTATTCATTAGGATACAGAACGTCTCGAATATTGGTATTCTTAATTCCCAGCTCAATTATTAGAAACACAACCCCCAGGTGCCTTCCATTCTTTCTCATTTCATCTTCATCTTGTCATCCTCTCCATACCGGAGGACAGAACTCTAGTTGCTATTCAGCAGATAACCCCAGCAAGAGAGAGCGCTTGAAAGAGACGGGCACCTCGGTTGATTTTTTTTTTTTTTTAAAGAGACGTTGACTCCGTGGGTTGATTATTGAATCTCTCTCGCCTTCCCCTTTTGAACCAGCACGAAGATAAAGAAGTCTTTCTTCTCTCCTTCCCTTTATTGGAGACATGTTTGCACAGCTTTGCTGAAGGATTCTGTGTCTTTCAGAACCCTTAATACAGTATCGGCCTCCCCCACAAGCCCAGCTGAATGTACCGCTGCCGTTTCTTGTCAAATCCCAAGGCTAAATCTCGCTTTTCTTGGCTTGCTGTGGTCTGACAGTAACAGTCTTTCCCTCCTCACCTCTTGCTTCTGCTGTTAGAATATGCTACAAAAAAGATGCTACAAAAGGTTCTTTATGGAACCACATTTGGAAGTTCTAGAAGGCTCTTTACAGCCAAACATCTCTATTAAAAACAAGGCTGTTCATGGAACCGAAAGTGGTGCTTTTTATGGCATCACTTTAGGAATGGTGATGACTCTTCCACATCCACATCTAGATCATATCTGTGAAAGCAGTGCTGCACAGTGAAATGGTGCACCACCAAAACCTTCCTGTAGGAACACTGCTTTTCCTCTCAGGTCAGGATACAGACATCTGGTCTTCTTGATTTTGCCTAAACTTCCAAAGGTAAAATCTCGTTTTTCTTGGCTTGCAGTCTTATCCTTCTCGGGTTTTGCAGTTTCCCACCTCTTGCTTCTGCTGTTAGAATATGCTACAAAAGATGATACAAAAGGTTCTTTATGGAACCACATTTGGAAGTTCTAGAAGGCTCTTTACAGCCAAACATCTCTATTAAAAACGAGTCTCTTTATGGAACCGAAAGTTGTTCTTCTATGGCCTCACTTTAGGAACCCTAGTGACTCTTCCATTTCCACGTCTAGATCATATCTGTGAAAGCAGTGCTGCACAGTGAAATGGTGCACCACCAAAACCTTCCTGTAGGAACACTGCTTTGCCTGTCAGGTCAGCATACAGCCATCTGGTCTTCTTGATTTTTCCTAAACTTCCAAGGCTAAATCTCACTTTTCGTGGCTTGCTGTGGTCTGCCAGTAACAGTCTTTCCCTCCTCAGGTTTTGCCATTTCCCACCTCTTGCTTCTGCTGTTAAATCATGCTACAAAAATATACTACAAATGTTTTTTTATGGAACCACTTTTCGAGGTTCTACAAGTGCTAAAAAATGGTTATTTATCTACTTTTCCTGTCATGGCAGCATAAAGCTATCTGGTTCTCATGATTTTGCCTAGACTTCCACAGTTCCCCTTAACTGCCATCTCTCTTACTGATATTTTAAGAAGGTGCTTTCATATTCTGCAATATAACTTTTGGATTGCCAGCAGCTGACCCTCCAAACCAGTCCTAAATTCCTTACAAATGACTTTTCAAGTGATTTCACTTGTGTAAACCCTCTCGTCATCTCAACTGTTTGGTGTTATTTTTATTTCTCAGCTTTTTTTCTCAATATTGTAATAGTCTGATAGTCTTGGCTTATGCAAACTGCGTGCTTGGTGGCACCAAACAGGAAGCAGCTGTTCCCTGTTTATTTAATTATGGTTGTGTCCATTCATTTCTACATCATCTACATCTTTTTTGTTGCAAACAAACTACTGCACAAAGGCAGCAGCTTTTTTTAAAATTCATTGTTCAAAAGTTTTTTTACTGTAGTTTTTTCAAAGTCTTCTAAGTGTATGGTTGCTGTTAGACCTAAACACTTAATTACATTCTGAGACATGTCACAACCAGTAGTGTTCCCCTGAAATTACATTTCAAACACAGTGGATATACTTTTATAACTGTGTCCTGAAAATATGTGAAATCAACACAAGCCAAAAGAATGTGTATATATATTAGTTTTATTTTCACATTATCATAGTTTTTTTTCTTCATTTTCCCTTCATTCTCGTAAAATGATCACCTCTGAATGTACACATACTGCAAACTGTCAAAAATATACAAATGAATGCAGACTTGTGCTATACTCTGGTCAAATGTTTAAAAAACATTGGCACTGAGGGAGAGAAAGAAATAAACGAAAGAAAGAAAGAGAAAGAAAGACACTGAAGAGTGTGAAGACATGCACAGCATACTTTGTGAGCACCAGGTGAAAAGAGGCGCTCGCTGCATGGGTTCGTTCTCTGAAACCGAAGATACTCTAGTCAGACAGTAGTTCAAAAGGCTGCCCTTTATAAAAGAAAAACCATCAAGAATGGTACTATTAGGCACATAATCGTTTGCTTTATACATTAGTTGTCAATCTCTGATTGAATGTAGAACTGTTTGTGGAATTGTAGAAAAAGAAAGAAAGAAAGGGAAAAAAAACAACAATTCCTGGAACGTACAATAAAAACCATTCTTCTGCTGTTTGTTACAAGTTGTTAAGGAATCTCTGTCTAGGAAAACCGGAATGTCAAATCCATAGGGTAGTAAATCCAAGGGTCTGCGCGGGTATGGTCCTCGGATGAGGACTTGTTTGGAGAAAGGCATGTTTTTGCCGGAGCGTGTTGGTGTATCAGATGCTGAGATCTTTGGAGTTGTCTTTGTAGGCCTTCCTCCTGGGCTCAGGTAGTGTGTCCTTGCCTCGGCTGAAGCCCGAAGTCTTGACCTTGTTGTAGTAACTTCCCACTCCATCTTCTTCTGCTGAGTCTTCCTCGTCTGTGGACAATTCTCGCCCAAGGCTCCTGGTTCTGTAACGGCTCGCCCCTGGAGAAGGCTCCAGTCTGGAGTTTGAGTTGTTCCCCCTTCGCTCAGGAGAACGACCCCTCAACAATGAGCTGTACCTTTCGAAGGCTGAGTCGGGGGTCCGGACACGGGGGAGGCTCTGGGCTTGGTAAGGACCTCTCAGCAGGCTGTCTCCACGGTAAGTCGGCTCGATGGAAGAAAAACCATTCGATCTGCGGGGAAAAGTGTCATGGTTCAAATGATTGTGAGACTGCTGAGGGAGGGCGTCATCAAGGGTCAAGCGGTCGTAGTCGTAAGACAGTCGGGGCAAGGTATCACGTTCAAGCCGGTTGTAAGGCTGACGGGGCAGGGTATCACGGTCTAACCCTCCGTAAGATGGTCGAGGCAAAACATTGTTCTGCTCATACGTTGGTCTTGGCTGGGGAGTCTCCCGGTTTAGCCGGTCCAGGGCAGGCGACTCCCTCAAGACACTTTCCAGACGCGATGGAGGCTCTGGAGGTGGAGGCTCCCTAAGGAACACATCCTCATCTTGCTGGGGCTTGCCATTGCGAGGTCTGTTTGAGGAAGGGTTGGAGGACCTGCGGGGGGACTGATATCTGGAGCGGTGTGGGGAACGATAAGGTGATCTATGCCGCTGAGGGGAACGGTGGCGTTGTCCTGACCGATATGGTGAGCGGTGCCTATGGGGGGACGAGTTGCGGTGGCGGTGTCTTTCTGGTGAGCGGCCATGCCGACGTCCATAATGGTTGTCCAGGGTATTCTCTGCACTCCTGGCCCGACGCCTTTTCTCTGGTGAACGGTGCCTCTGGTGGTGGTGGTGGTGATGGTGGGAGTCATCTTTGCTAGACCTTTTGTCGCCCTTCTTTCTGGACCGGTCTCCACCACTGCTTTCCTTGTGGTGTTTGCCCTTACTCTTGCCTTTCCTGTCTGGGGAGCGGTGTCTGTGGTTGGAATGGTGATGGTTGGAGCGGCGGCCGTGATGCTGCTGACCTGTCTCTCGTGCCCTCTTTTCCTCATTCCGGGATGGTTTATGAATTTCTGGTGGAGAGCTGGAATCCAATGGCGGATGGGACTGAGTGTCAGGAGGTGCCGTGTTCACTTCCGAAACAGTTTGAGACCCGACGACGGGGCCGGTGCCGTCGTTGTCGTTGTCTGGAACATAGAAAAGTAATAATGGGTAAAAAAGCAAGATTTTCTAGCGTCATTTAACTATTATTAGAGCTTATGTTCCTAAAAAAACACTGAGAACATCATAGAAATATAAAGAATTAAAACCTGGTACTAAAAAGCTTTGGAAAACAAGGCTCAAGCAGCAGGAATAGTACCTTACTGACATTCTGTATTTTGGTTCTCATGCAAAGGATCAATTTCAAGAACAACGAGTAGTCCATGCACTTTACTATCCACCGACTTCCCTCAGCCAGAGGTTCAGCAAAGGTAGTCCAGGAGTGCCACAGCACTGTAAGGTTTAGTGCTCTAGCACATCTGAGTCAACGCTTTCGACAATTATTAAGCCCTTGATGTGTAGTCGAGTGCTCTGACACCTCGGCACTAGAGCCATTATCATATGACAAAAATATATTAGTGGTGATGTATCTAGTAACAAAGTAGTCATTAATCATGTTACTGGAAACAAATGGAACATTTCAGCACTTACTAATTGCTACAGCTAAATCTAATTTATGGGAGGAGATGGCGAAATATAATTGCAAGCCAGAAAGCAGTGTCTCATATGGGCGGCAATGATTCAGCCAAAGCTCACGGAATGGTACGAATGGTAAATGGTTTCATGAATCCAATGCGGACATTTAGGACAATCTTTGCATGGACACGGATTTTCCTTAAACTTTTAAGTAGATTCCCCTGAAAAAACTGACTCAAAAGTAGAGGGAAACCTCAAAAGGTATGAATCTGTGTAGCTTAACTGGAATATCAACATTACAATTACGATGAAAACCAAAGGTTTTGTCTATAAGTATCTATTTGTTGCCACAAATCAATTGTTTGAAGTAATTTTTATTGGAACTGCCTGACCAGAGAGAAGCAAGGGACGCATTTCCACTGCAGGGCTTTCGGCGGCTTTTCCACATGAACATGGTTTGGCACTGAATGCTTCGCACAGTTAGTTAACTATACTTGGGGCCTCAGAACCATTTAGTGGGAGGAAATAAAGTAGATAGACTGATAGTTTCGCTTTTTTGCTATCCAGGCTGTGCTACTGCTATGGAAGCAATGTTGGACGATTGTTAAACCAGGTTGGTTACAATATGGAAATAGCCTGTAACTGGCATTTTTCTAATAATATTATAGCGTAGGACATATGTAGGACGAAGCCCACAGTTGGGAGTACATTAACATTGGGTTAGCAATGTGGGACAAGCTTGTTCTTTGGCACTGGATGAGCCTGGACGATGACATGCCAACAAAGCAGTGTCTTTGTTGGAAGAGGCAGGTAGCTGATGTGAAAACGTCAATTTTGCAATTTGGCAGTTTTCCATTATGCATATAGTTCCAATGCTCGGTTATGCAAGTTAGCATGCAGGAATGAGACAAAACATATCCAACGACACCATGCACTTCCTGGTACTGATTAAGCAACTCAGAACATGGAAGAAGAAAACGCAATCAGTCTAATGCAATGAATGATATGGCGCAATGGCCTTTGTTAGAATTTAGCTCTGCAGTGGAAAAGAGGCCAAGGTCTTAGTTAAGGTTCTTGGTTTGTACTGGTTCACCAAGGAACCCAAGCTAGGAAAAATACCCAAAAACATGTTAATCTGTACGGCTTACTGGGAATTTTAAGATATCATCTAGATAGTCATGAAAAACAGCAAGCTCCTGATGTCTATGAGTAGCCACAGGTCAAACGCTCCAAGCCATTCCCACTGAGATCGGACGGCAGCACCGGCAAAGCAGTGAGAATGAATGGAATTCGTCTGGATGGAGTGGAAGACGGCGCAGATGACCAGCTGCAGCAATGACGGCACGGCACGGCACGGCATAAACATGGCGGCTACAAACCGTGGTTTGGTTTTGGTAGAAACCAGGCTCTCCCGCCTTTTCGTTTCTCGTGCTGGCCGTGGCTTGGGGAGCGGCCATCGCTGAGACGTGGTGGGGAAGGGAGGAGAGGCGGGATCACGAAGAGAGCCCGGGATACGTAAAGGAGAGTGTATACAAATAAAACAAAAAAAACAAAAGGAAGAAGAGAGGAGAGAGAGAAAGAGAAGCAGAACATTTAGAACCCTGAAACAAAAGCCATGAGATAGTGATGGTGGTTTTTTGCAATGGAAAATGTGTTTATTCGTTCAGTCAATCAGTCAATCAAAGATAGAGATTGTCCATAAAATGCCCCCACCCTTGAGTGAAAAATAAAAAACATGAATAAAGCAAACAGAGAAAGATCCAGAACACCACACACACTCTCACATACACAAACACTCGCATACGAGCACCCAGCAGCATTAAAGACCCAAGCTCAATCAGACACTGTGAGACAGTGGACACATTTATACAGCTCTGGAAAAAATATTTAGTTTCTTTGATTTTTGACCAATTGAAAACCTCTTGAATATAATCAAGAGGAAGATGGATGATCACAAGCCATCAAACCACCAAACTGAACTGCTTGAATTTTGCACCAGGAGTGAGTAGCATAAAGTTATCCAAAAGCAGTGTGTAAGACTGGTGGAGGAGAACTTGCCAAGATGCATAAAAACTGTGATTAAAAACCAAGTTTCTTCCACCAAATATTGATTTCTGACCTCTTAAAACTTTATGAATATGAACTTGTTTTCTTTGCATTATTTGAGGTCTGAAAACTCTGCGTCTTTTTTGGTATTTCAGCCATTTCTCATTTTCTGCAAATAAATGCTCTAAATGACAATATTTCTATTTGGAATTTAGGAGAAATGTTTTGTTTGTTAATTTTATTCAAACATATACCTATAAATAGCAAAATCAGAGAAACTGATTCAGAAACTGAAGTGGTCTCTTAATTTGTTCAGAGCTGTATGTGCGTACACACAGACACTTGCACACTCCCTTGCTTACTCTCACACACACACAAACACACAAACACACAACTGTGAATGAAGCAATTCAGATTCAAACAGAAACAGGCAGAAATGTGGAAGAATGAAAAAAAAAAAAGTACAAAAAAATGGTACAAAAATATACAACCTCACAGAGTTATCATCATCATTAATTGGCGGAAAAAGACATCATTCATGTCACATTCTGAACTTCTGACAAAATACATGAAAGAAACTACACATGGTCAAAAAAAACGAAATAAAACAAAACAATGCATAAAAAAACTAAGAACGTCAATCGAGATACCAGAAACAGGTCTGACAAATCTTCCATAAATATTATGGAAAATGAAGTCTTAAACAAATGGGTTTGCACTAAAGACGTCATGCGGAAACAGACATTTTTAATGTTCAGAAAACGTGAGTTGGATCATGGCTGGATTTGAATTCACACAGAAGACAAAAAACCTAATGGACAGTGAGAGTCTGTCCATAAGTGTGTGTTTTTACAGTACTGTGA
Organism: Astyanax mexicanus; assembly: GCF_023375975.1. Classification (NCBI taxonomy): domain Eukaryota; kingdom Metazoa; phylum Chordata; class Actinopteri; order Characiformes; family Acestrorhamphidae; genus Astyanax; species Astyanax mexicanus. Next base: position 26,635,771 of record NC_064431.1, read on the forward strand.
AAAGGGTTTTTTTGGCACCTGTGTGCATAGTGTTTGTGATGTCTAGTTTGGTTGTGGTGGTTCCGCTTGTGGAACATTTTTCACAGTTTTGGTGTTGGGTTGGAGGGTGGAAAAGGGTCTCCACTGGAGAGAGAACTGTTGCTTGTTTGGTGATATTTCAGACTCTCTTATATTATGAATAAAGTTTGCTTAATAAGACAGACTATGGCCTGGCCTGAATGTTTTTAACAGCTCACACTTCTACATTTAAGATAATTGGAACGCAGGAACAGTAACCAGAATTTCTTTTAATGAATATATTACGAGGTTTTTGTGAGTTAATCTGAAAAACAAAACTGGTTTCCAAAATTTTTATGGATGCCCTAGTCAGATCCAAAACTTTGGAGATGTTTTAAATGACACTCTGATGTAAAAACTCTACTTTTTGTATTATGGTATTTGTATGCATTCTAATATTAGTGTTTAATTGAGTTAATACGCATTTAAGGCTCAGAAAACCCTTTCACAGTACTGCATATGAATCACCACTATCATACAAAGCCTTGTATTTTTAACTATTCAATGTATTGTGAATCAGATTGTTCTTTAAATTACGTCACAGTTTCATGATGTACAGTGTTGTGCAAATGTTTTAGGCACCTGTGGGAATTTCAGTAAAAAAAAAAAAAAGCAGTAACACTTTACTTAGTTGGTCCATTTGATAGCCTCTTTGATGCTCAACTCACATTCAACTAACATTCAACTACATGTCTATTAAATGCAAATGAACTGAAAGGTGAAAGTAAATGATTCTCTATTAAATATAACCCTACATTCAACTGTAATCCAAACGCTTATCTTAATATTTTAGGATTGGGTTTAGGTTTATATTTTAAGCTTAGGTTAAAGTTAGGGTTATGGTTGGGTGTAGGATTAGATTTTAGGGTTGATTAAGGGTTAAGGTTAGGGTTAGGTGTAGGGTTTGATTTTAAGTTTAGGTTAAGGTTAGGGTAAGGGTTAGGTGTAGGGTTAGATTTTAGGGTTGATTAAGGGTTAAGGTTAGGGTTAGGTGTAGGGTTTGATTTTAAGTTTAGGTTAAGGTTAGGGTTAGGTGTAGGGTTAGATTTTAGGGTTGATTAAGGGTTAAGGTTAGGGTTAGGTGTAGGGTTTGATTTTAAGTTTAGGTTAAGGTTAGGGTTAGGTGTAGGGTTAGATTTTAGGGTTGATTAAGGGTTAAGGTTAGGGTTAGGTGTAGGGTTTGAGTTTATGGTTAATTCATGGTTAAGGTTAGGGTTGGATTGGGTTAGGTTCTATTTTGAATCATTTACATTCAACATAGGGTTAAGTTACATTTAATGGACATTCAAATCAGTGTTAGTTGAATGTCAGTTGAGCATCAACAAGGCCATAAAATGGACCATCCAAGTAAAGTGTTACCAAAAAAGCTTCTTATCTGTAAAGTAAGTAACATTTAGCATTACAATAAATACAAACAGCAAATTTACAAAGAGCAGAGCAGCTTTTACAGCCCTGTTTTCCTTAAAACATCTCCTAATCTCTTAATCTAACAAGTTTAATAGAGTTACTTCTAGTTCTCATCATATTAATCAACACCTGGTTTGGTAAATTACTGGTAAATTTGGTAAATCAGGTGAGCTGCTGACGGAACTGAACATAACATACACATGCTGGCTGAGGAGCATCCAGGAGAAATCTGGAACCACACTTTGTTCTACAGCGTTTTACTGAATGTATGTTTACTTGCATCTGTTTAAATCAAATGTGGTTCTTTTTTTGTTTTTAGGTAAAAACGCTCATATACTGCTGAGATAAATAGATTAGTGTACTTTTCTTGGTGCCTAAAACGTTTGCACAGTACTGTACGGTAGTATAGAAATGCTCTAAAATTGTTGAGTTGGAATCAAATCTTTCTACTTTAACTTTAACATTAAAACAAGGTCAACATGTTTTTGAACTTTGAATTTTTAAAAACAAGAGATTTGCATGACACTGATTTATGTATGTACGCATGTATGACAGTGTGTGTTTTGTATCTGTTTGTATGGAGATATCTGTGGACAGTTCTACAACAGTATCAACAGTAAACTGTTCTCACTGGAATAGCTAAAATGTCTTTAGAGCTTTCATAGTCATCAAGTCTCGAAAAGTCTTCTCAGTAGCGTACATTCACCTTCAATAAATAGCATAAATATATGTTACTTACACTCGCACTGACTTTGGAAACGCCATCGACCGAGAGGGTATAAAGCAGTTAATCAAGTTAATCAAGCTATTTCATTATTAGCTTTTTAAAAAATATCACTTCATGAGGGCTCTGAGAAGCAATAAACTTAGAATCCAGTTTTCTTTCTTTCTTTTTCTTAGAAACAATCCTTTCAGTTGCTCTATTCGTGTTCGGTTTGGCATTAAAGAAAAAAAAAAAAAACACAAAACAAAAATGAAACAAAAGCATGTGCCCAAGAACACACCCACAACCCAAGAAATGAAAAAACAAAAAACAGACAAAAGAACAAACCGAAAAAAAAACAAACAGAAAACAGAAAAAAATGAAATCTACATTTCCCAGTGTCCCCTGTCAGGCTAGCCTGGTGCACAGAAGCAGAGGAGGGCAAAAGGCAACAGGAAGAAGGCCCATCACCCAGTAGCAGGAGCCAGGAGAGAGAAGAGGTGGTGCTGTCGCCCCCAAAACACCCCCAAGCAGCTGCGTCAGGGCGTGAAGACGGGGGAGAAAGGGATGTTTTCGTAGATGGACCCACCATATTCAGGCACGGAGCCGTCGCCCCTCTTCAGGACGAGGTGCACCGTCCGGCCGCCGTTTTTGATCAGTTCTATGGCGCGGGCGTGCTTCATGCCTTTGGTGCTCTCGCCGTTAATCTCCAGGATCTCGTCCCCAACCTGAAACAGAGAGAGAAAGAAAGAGAGAGAGAGAGAGAGAAAGAGAGAGAGAACGAGAGAGAGAGAGAGAAAGAGAGAGAGAGAAAGAGAGAGAGAGAAAGAGAGAGAGAAGCTCAGTATTAAATAATGAAGGCAAAATATCAGATTGCTTATAATAGAACCATACTGTATATTGCAATGTAATATTTTGTAAACCCAGTATTGTGAAACATATCCAGGGTTCATACACATTATAACCAATAAATTACCATGTTTTTTTCATTAATCAATTAAAATTGATTATAGTAAGTCTATGAATCTGATAAAAATCATTACATGATTTTCCAGGTTTTTTTCATGACCGTTCGAACCCTGCATGTCGCACCACAAAACAAAAAGAAAGGAGAGAAAATGTAAAACCTGCCTAATTTAATATGTCTGTCATTGTCAGGCTTGACTTCATTGTTCTGTTGTTTATTTCATTTCATCTGTTTGCAGACTCCCCCTCTCCTACTGTCCTTTAATTATTCATCTCCAACAAATGTTTTTATTCATCCGTATTTAATGAGAACTCGTGTTCATTTAATCAGAAAGCGAGAGAGAGACAACAAGAGTGAAAATGCAAATTGAAAGAGACTGAGACAGATGGAGAAATTGGAAAGAGAAATGGGTAGAGAGAAAAGGAAAAGAGGAAGATGAAGAGTAGTAGAAAGACAGAAAATGGGGATATTGGGAGGAGGAGAGGGATTAAAAGAAGGAGAGATGAAGAAAAGAACAGAGCAACGTGAGGTGGAACGAGAAATGAGGAAAGAGGAGCAAAACTGAGAAAAGGGATGAGGATGGAAAAGACAAAGAAAGAGAGATGAAGATAAGAGAGCAAGATGGCTAATTTGGATGATTAAAAGAGGGTAGGAGAGAAGAGAAAAAAAGGATGTAGAGAGAAATGAAGCAGAGGAAGAGAGAGAAAGAGATTGGATTGAGAAAAGAATAACAGGATAATAAGAGAAGAAATGGAGAGGAGAAATGAAAAATAGAGAAGAGAAATACAGCTTAGAAGGGAGGTACAGAAGATGAGAAAATTAAAGAGGAGGAGAGAGAGACTAAGAGAAAAGGAGAGAAGAATAAAGAAAATGAGAGGGAGCGAGACAAAGAGAGACAATAAAAAGAATTAAAAAGATAAATGAGAGCAGAAGGAGAAAGATAGATGAAGAGGAGAGCAACAGGTGGAAAAGAGAAAAGGAAGAGGAATGGAGAGGAGCTAGAAAGATGGAGATGGAGAGGAGGGAGGAAAAAAGATGAGAAGATGAGTGAGAATGAAAGAGCAAGTGAGCAACTGAAAGAAAGAGAGAGGGGGGGTGAGCGAGAGAGAGAGAGATAATTAAGACGCTCAGAAATCAAACAAATCCAACACAAATCAAATCAAACACAAACAGCCTCACACTTCCACTTCCAACACTGTCAACAACGCAGTGATAGCACACACACACACACACACACACACTAGAGAGTGTAAAAGGGTGAGAGAGAGAGAGAGAGAGAGAGAGAGATAGAGAAAGCATGAAACAGAGAGAGAGATACAGAGAGACATACACAGAAAGAGAGAGAATGATGCAGGAATTCTTTTGTTCTATTTTCCTCTCTGCCTCTGGCTATCTGTCAGTTTGGTTCTCGGGGGGACCGCCGCTCCGACAGACGCTCTGTGTTCCTGACACCTTCTCGCTCCGCTTCCCTCAGCCTGAGCTCCATTATCCTCTCATCTCTCCAGCAGCCAATTCGAGCTCTGCGCTAACAGCCGGAGAAACCGCATATCCGCAGCTCATTTGCGCGAAACAGCTTCTGCTAATGACATCTATAGTTAACCCTTACGCTAACCTGCAGCAGTGGGACACGTCCTCCCTGAACCCTCACATTACCAGCAAAGATACATCTGTGAGCTTTGTGAGCTTCGGTCGAGAAGAAGTCAAGGATATATGCTATCCAGTGCTGAGCAACAGTGCTGAGAAACCACATCAGACATCAGATAAATAGCTTCTACTGTATATAAGAGTGTTTAACACTTTTCATTTACTGAATAATTACATATGCTTTTTCTTCATATTTAGACTACAGTGCAGAACATATTAAAATAATCGTTTGACTGGTATTGTACATTTGAAGCAACACGGTGTAAATGTGTATTGTGGTCAGACACATCAGTATTCCAAAGTACATTAAAATCTTAGAGCAGCATATTCTGCCTTCAAGATAAAATCCAAGATTTTCTGTATTTTGTCTGTATATTTTTTAAAAATACAACGCAAATCCACACGCTGCACACATTATACCACTTTACACAGTACAAAAAAAAAAAAATATATATATATATATATATATATATATATGTTTATATATAACTGTTTATTTGGGTGAGTTTACAGTAAGTTACAATACGTTTAGATATTCACTATAGCTGGGTGCAGTATGATTATTATTAGCAGGTAATGCCACCTGTCAGCACTATACTGAGGAACCTTAAATGTTCCGGTAAGCCAGTGCGATTTAGCTAGTGGTCTGTCCCACATAGCTTGTTGTAAAAGTCCGATATACTTGACTCTGAATGATGAAAGAGCTAGCGCTTAGTGCGGTTAGCGGGTAATGCTAATACTACTCCTGCTTCAGTGCTGAGAACTTAACTGAAACTCCTATATAACGCTGTACTTCAGTAGAGGGGCTTTACTGCTCCTTACAACCTGACTGGTAAAAATTATACATAAGGCACACTGGATTATAAAGCGCACTGTCGATTTTTGGGAAAATTAAAGGATTTTAAGTGCGTCTTATAGTGCGAAACATACGGTAAATGCTTTACCACCCTAACAAGCCTATTTATTTGGATTATGTTGCAGACCTAAAAGGCAGAAATGTACTAAGTTGAGCAGAAAATGTGTGAAATATCTTGAATTTATACTGAGAGTGAGAAATAATGAAATAAACGCTGTTTTTTTATTTGCTTTTTTCTTGTTAACCAATTTTTTGAGCTGCACATAATATAAACATTGAAATGAAATGTTTTGGATCAATCAGACATACCCTCATTTTGCCACTTCGCACTGCAGCGCCATCCTCAGCCAGTCTCAGCACGTACAGGTCCATGTTGTACTCGCGTCCTCCTCGCAGACTGAAGCCGAAGCCTTTACTGTCCCTCTCCAGATCCACTGAGTAGAACTCGTCCTGATATAAACACACACACACACACACACACACACACACACACACACACACACACACACAGAGTTAACATACAAAAGTTCACATACGAGAAAAGCAATCAGGGGTCTAACGATTCACAAAATCCATAATTTAATTTAATCCAATCCAATACAATACAGTGGAGTCATGCTGTACAGTATCTGCACAAACACACACCATGCCTCACCACCCCTCACCACTCCTCCACCCCCCCCCACAAGGTCAGCCTCTGCGGTGGCTCGTTTTATTCTCTCTCTCTTTCTCTCTTTTCTCCTAAAGCCAGGCTCTGGTTTCCGGAGAGCAGCCCACAGTCACCTGCAGGAAAGTCACCCACATATTTGATAGCAGCAGCGACGGCGGCTGAAGCGCTGCATGAATAATAGATAACAGCAGGCCTGGGCCGGGTGGGTATTATTGGGTCGGGAGAGAGAGATGGAGATAGAGAGAAAGAACGAGAGAGAGAGAACGAGAGAGGGCAGGGGGGCATCTCCAAAGCAGCACAGAGAACAAAGCAGGAGGACACACTCGCTCGACCCAACTCCGCGCTGCAACACCGCCACCGAATGTCAAACGCTGGGCTGGAGGAGGAGAGGAGGCGTAGAACTCGTAAACACGCTTCCACTGATGATGTCTGATAATGATCACGCTCACGACAAGAATCAGACGACCTTACAAGCCTGAAAAGGGGGTCACATTCAGAATGTACTGCTGAGGAAGGAGGATGATAGGGAGGGAGTTATCATGGTATTTTTACGTTATTATTACCATATTACTGGGGGGTTCACTTGTAGAGATGGGTCAGAGCATGGTTCACTTGGACTCAAGCAAGGTACACATGTAGTGTGAGCGCTATCCATGCCGAAGCACGGAACAAGATGATGTCAGTGATGCAAAGTTGCTTTAAACAAACATGTCGGTGCTGTACGGTATTCAGCACCCCGCCAGGAAAAGCACCCCCTCGAGAGAGTGCGCACTATGCCGCTATGTATGCAACCATGACTAAGTCAAACGCGCTCCCGAGAGAGGGTGCTTTACATGGCGGGGGTGTTGAATTCAGCACAACACCAGCAAGCCCACTGAGCAGTGAGTAATGACTTAAGAGTGCTCGGGCACGGATTGTTTAAACGCAATGTGAGTGCAGGCCAGCAGGGGAGTGGGGAGGGGGCCAAACCATGTGTATTATGAGTACACCCTAAGTTATCAGTCATACTGTGGGTCGAATTTCTGAATCAGAGTACCCAGAATTATTAGTTATTGCAATCAAAGCATCCCAAATTGTTAGTTTTTGCAACATTAAAATTAATTGAAGTTAACCCAAAAGGCATAAAAATGGATCTGGCCATCCTAAATTCAGATTCAGAGTTCAGATTAAACTGAGGGCCAAAAATGGATGAAGAAATAGAATAGGGTTAAAAAAACCTGAATAAGACACTAGATATTAGTTTATTGAATGCAAAATAATTTCTTGGTATTCTTTAATATTTTTGAGGGTCAGCTGGGGCACAAAACAGTGAGTGAGACTAAAGAGAGACTAAGACTGAGACTGAGTGGGAGAAAAAAAGAATGCATGAATGAGAGACCGAGAGAAAATGTGAAAGCCTGAGAAAATGCGAGAAACATTAGCGAGACATCCATGGAGAGAAAGTGAGCAACTAAGAGTGTGTTAGCAAGAATGAGACACACAAACACAAGAGAAGAAAGAAAGAAAGTGAGAGTGAGACACAAATTGAAAGAGTGTAAGTGAGAAACCAAGAAACAGAGAATGAAAGAGACGAGTGTAAATAAGAAGTAAATAAGAGACAAAGTGAGTGAAAGATAGATTGAGATAAAGAGTGAGCGACAGGGAGACAAGTGAGATGGTGAGAAAGGGTGAGTGATGAAAAGAGACAGAAAGAGAGTCTTTCTGAGAGATAAGGGAGTAAGCGAGACAGAGAGAAAGAATGAGTAGTTTCTCAGTATTCTTTTTTAGTTTTTTTAATATTAAAGAACTATTTTTGAGGGTCAAAACCTGGATCAGTTATTACTGCATTTTTAAAACCTGATTAAGCTGAGGGGAAAAAACTGGATCAATCATGTAGATCAGATGCTGCACTAGTGTAAACAGAAATAAGACAATATGTAGCTCATATGTAGATCACCAGTGTGTCAGCAGTAGAGTGCTGCAGTGTACTCCAGGCTGAGGAGGTGTGGTAGCGTGTGGGAGAAGGTGTACCTGGTTCTGGGCTTGTGTTGGGGCTGGTGGAGGAGGAACTTGAGGCGCTTTGAACTCGAAAGACTCCTGTTTTGGTTTGGTGTTGTTTCTGGGAGAAGATGGAAAAACAGAGGAGAGAGAAGTCCTGTCAATCAGAATTCTGTAAAAACATCATCACATATTTATAATGCTCCAGTGTCTCAGCTCAGGAACATGCACGTGTTTGTGTGTGTGTTGTGCCTACCTTGGCTCAGGTGCAGCTTGCTGTTGAGGTGTGTGTGTGGTGGTGATGGTGGCGATTTTCTCAGCGTTGGTCAGCAGTGAGGCGTTAGAGGACTCTGAAAGAGAGAGAAGAGAGAGAGAAACACTATTATAAACCTGAACTGCAGTAACACACACACACACGAGACTGTGCACAAGTTTGAAGAACAGTGTGAGAAAGAAGAGTGAGACAGCGAAAGAGTTTGAGACAGATACAGAGAGAGAGAGAAAAGGAGAGGCAGAAAGTAAAAAGAGAATCTGAGACATATAGAGACATATACTTTGTAGAGACTGAGAGAAAAACAAAAAGTGACTGAGAGACTGGGAGGAAAATAAAGCGTGAGAGATTGAGAGAAAGCGTGAGATTAAGAAACTAAAAGAGAGTGAGAGAGACTGAGACACAGAAAGCGACTGAGTGTGAGTGAGACCAAAGAGAGACTAACAAACTGAGTGGAAGAGAAAAAAAATGCATGAGTGAGAGACAGAGAGACATATACTGTGTAGAGACTGAAAGAAAAAGTGTGAGACTGAGAAATTAAAAAAGTGAGACCAAAGAGAGACTGTAAGAGAATATGCGAGGCTAAGAAAATGCGAGAAGCGTTAGTGAGACATCTTTGGAGAGAGAGAAAGTGAGCAACTGAGAGTGAGAGTTAGCAAGAATGAGAGACAGTGTGAGAAATAGTGAGAAATAGTAAGACAGAGAAAGAGTGAGAGGGACTGAGAAAGAGTGTGCGAATGAATGTAAGAGACTGAGAATGAGTGAGACACAAACACTGAGAAAATTTAAGCTTAGAAACCAAGAGACAGAGAGAGTAAAAGACAGTGTGAGAGAGAAAGAGACGAAAAAGAGAAGAGTGAGAAACAGAGAGAAGGCTCAAGAGAGTGAATGAGAGGTAGAGTGAGGGACAGGGAGACAAATGAGATGGTAAGAAAGGATGAGTAATGAAAAGAGACACAGTCCGACTGAGAAACAGAGCATAAGCGAGACAATGTGAGAGGCAGAGAGAAAAAACGAGAGTGTAGGAAAGAGGGAAAGCTAGAAAGAGAATGTAACAGATTATATATACGTGTATATATACGTGTGTGTGTGTGTGTGTACTGTAAGATTAGTGTAGCATATTTGTATCAGACACTGATAGCGTCTCTACTCTGTTCATCTTCAGGACAGTGGAGCTGTGAGAGATACCTGATGCTCCACGTGTTCAGCACTAGAGAAACCCATTCCAGCACACCTGAACGTTAATGCATAAACGCTCCAATCAGCTCTCAGCGCTGCTCCGGTGCCGGTGTAGCGCAGCCGAGCCGGACGGGGAGAATAATTGCACATTTATCACACCGGGCCGAGGCTGTCAGTGCGGCTGTTCCGTTTCATTCTAAACAAGCCTGCTGTCTGCTAACACCCCTACAGCCCTGTACAGTACACTACTATTTATATAGTATTTCACCATCTGTAATTACAGTACACTACTATTCATATAGTATTTTACATCTGTAATTACAGTACACTACTATTCATATAGTATTTTACATCTGTAATTACAGTACACTACTATTTATATAGTTTTTCACTGACTCTAATTACAGTAGACTACTATTGATATAGTATTTTAACTGCCTGTAATTACAGTACATTACTACTGATATAGTATTTCACTGTCTGTAATTACAGTTCACTACTATTTATATAGTATTTCACTGACTGTAATTACAGTACACTACTATTGATATAGTATTTCACTGACTGTAATTACAGTACACTACTATTCATATAGTATTTCACTGACTGTAATTACAGTACACTACTATTTATATAGTATTTCACTGACTGTAATTACAGTACACTATGATTCATATAGTATTTCACCATCTGTAATTACAGTACATTGATATTCATATAGTATTTCACTGACTGTAATTACAGTACACTACGATTCATATAGTATTTTACCATCTGTAATTACATTACATTGATATTCATATAGTATTTTACTGTCTGTAATTACAGTGCATGTTTAAATTATTATCGATAACTATATATTTTTTTATATAGTATTTGACTGAAGTTGAGGAGAAAATGCAGCTCAGAATTCACCCTGCTACACCTATGAAGCCATAAATGCCAATGCTTTCAGAGTACCCCCTCCACCATGTTTAACAGATAATGTGTAGTATGTACTGCAGTATGCTGAATATCGTTAACCCATCCTTTATTGTCCTTTTATCTTCCTTACATGTCCTAAAACAATGAGGGATCCGGTCACACTAAACCATATTACTCCTTATCAGTCAGCTGTCTAATTACTTTTGAGTTCCACTCAAGTTCCATCCCATTGGCTGAGCTCCTGTTTCAGCCGTCTACCATCACGTGAGCCAATTCTAAGAAATGCTAGACTGGACCGTCTCTTTAATTCAGTCTTAAAATAGCTGTCTGTGTCACTATTTTCTCTCTCCCTGTCTACGTCTCTCTCTGTCATTTCTACACCAGTGGCCAGAGCACCCACTCCAAACACACCCCCCCTCACCCTCCACACACTGCTGAATCATTCAACACACACAAGAGTCTCAGGCTGAGGCCATGTGTCACAGGATAAATTATACAGAACCAAGAGAGACAGAGAGAAAGACAGGTTAGAAATATCCAGGAGGGCACAAAATTACCCCTCCAGAGGCTCTACTCACTCTATTTCCTCCACACACACACACATGCACACACAGTCACCAAGACAAAGTGGGGGTCTAGTGTGATTAAGGCTCAGATAGACCCCGGAGGCACTGGAGGTGCATCTGGCATCATATATTATAGCCGAATACGCTATGTGTGTATTGCGATGCACACACACACACACACACACACACACACACACACACACTCAAGGCCCTATCATACACCCTGCTCATTGCTATGTTGCACTACATCAACACGTCTTGTGCCCACGCAGTTAAAATACCGTTGAAATTTAGAAATAAACCTAAACTAATCGGGTGTGGTGGTCTAGAAATGCAGTGTGTTCAAGTATATTTCTGGAGTGTTTTTTTTTTTATCTTGGCGGCAGGAAACACAGGTGCGCCACTGACTGATTTAAACCCTGACAACAATCAACAGTCAGCCACCCAATCCTATCTTAGCCATACTATCTTAGAGCGGGGGTGTATAGCGCTGAGCGTTTTACACACACAAATAAAAGCACTGCAGTGCACAAATCCGATTTTTTACATCAACAATAAACAGAATAAAGAATAAAATAACATTGCTGTTCCCTTAAATGAGCTGCTGGTGTACTTTCACAGTGTGAACGCGCAGGCCAACATCCTCTGCTGTTAACTGTTAAGATATGAACACGCCAAAGTCAGAGCTCACCTGGCTTTTAAAGAGAATGACAACTGGCACACTGTTTTATTTCACTATTTCACGCCCAAAAGACACCCATGGTTAATTAAGAGAAAAAATGTCTTTTGTGTGTTTCGAGACATGCAATGTATATTTTTGGCGTTCTCACGATACCTAAAACACACAGACACACCCTAAATCCAGTGGCGCAATCCACAATTCACCGTGATTACTATACTAATAATACATTACATGTGAATTGGATATATGTGCCCAATGTGCCCTAATATTAACATAAAATATGTATTATTATTATTTAAATACTTATACTTATAATCTGTATATACCCATAAATATTTATTTATTACTGCCAAATGCAGGATCACAAAATAGACCAATCGAAATGATCTAATAAGACCTGAAATTATTATTAACTTATTTTGCATTGACTTCCATTAAAATTTAAGAAGGTAAATACAGTAAGTGGCTATTTGTAATTCCTGATACATATAGCCCATATGTATCAAATATATGCAAATATATAAATACCTATAGGTAATAATGTATCTCATATGTATGTATTATTACGTATATTAATTATTACTCCATTTTTATTTTCTCCTATAACCTTTTTTTTTAAGATACAAGATTCATTATAACAAAAAAAGCTATATTTTAGAATTCTAATCTCGACTTCAGTAACCCAAAATAAACGGTTTTGCTCTTTTATTTCTAAAACGTGAAAGAGACATCACCTCCACGTTCACACTGCTTTAATCACACGCATTTCCCCCACTGCAGTATTTTCTTCCAAACAACTTTGAGTACAAGCCAGATAACTGGAAACACAGGAAGCCAAAGCTGAGGAACATGGAGTGCTGCTTCCTCCAGCTTTCACCTCATTATTCCTCCCTTAACTAAGAGGAAGATGCAAACAACTCATCTGCAAATACAGTAAATCAGGGCATTAAAAACCTGAACTGAACTCTGTCGCCCTGCTCCAACTAACAGAGGGGTGTTTGGTTTCAGTCCGTCTGAAGGTGCTTCCAGTCCAGCAGATCAAGAGAGAGTCCAGTTTGTGTTGAGTTTGGTGATTTTTTTTTTTTGTCCTAACAAACAGACACCTGATTCATATCTGCAGATATTTAACAGACGTCCAATTTCTAAGAGACCCGTTCCATAAACTGTCACTATGAGCCCGACTTAAACCCAACATTTTTTTTTAGTAAGTAGAGCGTTAAAACTGAACTTTAAAAAAAAATTCATGCTGTTTGAATGAGCGAAATGATGATGTTTAGAAAGATGTTAATTAACATTGCAACACTGAAGAAGCATAGACCTATTATTAAAGAAAAATGTTTTTTTTTTTTTTTTTTTTTTTTTAAAGAGCAGCTACTTACGCCACAGACCATTTTCTGTGAGGTCGGGTCAGGTTCTAGTCCTGAACACTGAACCACAACACTTCACAGCATCACCTTACCATAGGGTGACACTTCATTTTACCACTCTAAAACTACAAAACTACATTACTAACACAATTTACATCATCTATTTCATAGGCGAGGGACGCCACAAAATACACTGAACTGAACAGTTACAAATTATTCATACTTCAAAATGCCTGTGATAATCAGCAGCTGATTACTTTATATACAGCTAATATATAAAGACATATTTAATGATGTTAATAACACCATTTTCCTTGAGCACTGTTGTCTACTCTATTTTAAATAGCGACACTGGCCGCACTACTACAATTGGCTACTTTAAAAAGTGATTTGGCCTGGCATCGGTAGAAACAGTATATATATGTGTAAAATCTGATATCGGCATCGGCTCTGAATTCCCACATCGGGTGCATCCCTTTTTTAACCTATTTAACATCGTTTGCCAAAACTACATTACTCTCGCAATTTGCTTCACTTTCATAGGCTCCAGAATAGAACCTTGTGGGACTCCATCACATAAATAACTATACAATAGATTCTGAATTAGGATTAATAACACTATATTAATACTAAACCCAAGATTCAGCTTTTCCCAGCTTTACTCTACTATTAATTAAGCTTCCACACTTCAGTTTGCCACTTTTAAAACTACTATTACCATCACAGCTTACATCATCAATTTTATAGGCCCCAGTATAGAACCTTGGGGGATGCCACACAATCTGCTAAACTAAATAGATACCAATAATTCCCTGTGTTAGGATAAATGACTAAGATTCAAAGGGTTAAACCTACAGAACCCGGAGATTGTGTCACATTCTCAACATTAACTAGAAAGTAAAAAAAAATGGTCCACAATTTATTTATTTATTTATTGATTTAAAGCAGTAGTATCTAAAGATGAATCTTACCGTCTCCTGGAATGATGCGCAGAGTCACCGTGTTCCCCGCCTCCTTGATCAGGTTGACTATGTCTGAGTGGGATTTGTTGGTGATGGAGCAGCTGTTCACAGCCAGGATCCGGTCGCCCACCTTCAGCTTCCCGCAGCGGTCCGCCGGGCTGCCCTCGATGATCCGCCCTATTTTATGAGGCATGGCCACACATGTGTTTCCAGCTTTTTGATAGGTGTAAACATGGTGGGTGTGGAATCAATGAGGGTATTGGTAAAGAGATTTGAGATAGAGAAAGGGAAAAGGAAGGAGGGAAAGAAAGAAGAGAAAGCATAGGGGTTAATAAACCAAGCCACCCAAGCCAAAGTGACAAATTGCAGTAAAATGAAAAACGACCAGGTACTGATCTCCAATCAGAGCAAATGCACCAAAGAGAGAAAGCGAGAGAAAAAGAGATAAAGTGAGAGAGAGCAAGAAGGAAAGAGGAAAGAGAGGAAAAAAAAAAGAAGCGCACTGCCATCAGCACTGCACACCAGTTCTAGCTTTACATTTAAAACCCTTTATTATATTTAAGGCCAAGCACAAAAGGTTAAAACCCCACTCATCACATTATACCACAGCTTTTTATCCGCTTAACCTTTTAACCTTCACAGTTAACCTTTTGTTCATAGTCTCCATATTTAATAAGAAGCATTTTACCGCAGCTCCTAGAAGAGTGCAATGGAATTTCAATTTAGCAATTTTTGACCCCCTATCACTACAGCACCTTTATCACACACTTAAATAATAATAAAATGCCCTCTGGTTTTAAACTAAATTTAGAACAGTATACAGTTAGAACATGGGGCTACTTAATATAAGCAAACAGTAGCTTCACAATAATCCACTGAGTGAAATTGCAATGCAAAAACTTTTTCAAGAAGAGTCAGAAGTTCTATAAGTTGACCCAACTTAAAAATCAGATTGATGGATTTCCAGAA
The DNA here is from genome assembly GCF_023375975.1 of Astyanax mexicanus. NCBI lineage: Eukaryota > Metazoa > Chordata > Actinopteri > Characiformes > Acestrorhamphidae > Astyanax > Astyanax mexicanus. The sequence continues at coordinate 26,650,972 of NC_064431.1, forward strand.
TCATCCATCCATCCATTCATCCAACCAACCAACCAACCAACCAACCACCCATGCATCCATTTATCCAACCAACCATCTATTCATACAACCAGCCAACCAACCAACCATATATTTATCCAACCAACCATCCATCCATCCATCCAACGAACCAACCAACCTAGATCTGATTTAAGATCAATGATTCCAAAGAAGTAGCTACACCAGATTAACTTGTGTAGACTAGGTACCATGCAGCAGTTAAAAAACAAAAAACAAAAAAAAAAAAACGCTTCAGGCACTGTAAGATGGTTTTAATGTTATGGCTGATCCAAGTAGGCCAATGTAATGAAAGACAATTGATCAGTAGTATTATCTTGTATAATAAAGCAAATTTCATTAACTAGAGTACTGGACTGTCCTGATTCATTATGCCCAGAGAATCACTCTCTTGGGAGTGTGATTGGATTGATCAGAATTTTCTTATCAAAAGCACTGAGGCTGATTAGAAGGCTCATACTGCAGCCAACAGTTTTGGAACCCAATGTTCAGACTGGTGGAAAGTAACAGTGAAGGCTTGGGTGAAGATAACTAAAAAAAAAAAAAACAGAACTGCTCAGTGTATCTGCAGCCGCACCATCCATTAACACACACACACACACACACACACACACACACACACACACACACACACACACACACACACACACCAACCAACTCCCAGTGCGCTTCATTCGCTAGCATTACATTTAGTCAGTGTAGCTTTTCTAATCTCCAGCACTCTCTTTAAATTATTCATGCCACTTTTTAAAACTCTAAAAATACGTTCCAAACTCTTGCGCATTCCCTCAGCACTGTGCAGTGTGCCCTCACTCCGCCCGTGTGATAAATTATGCAAAACACAGCGATAAATTATGTTTGAATGATTTTTTTTTTTTGCACACAGGCTTAAGATGCAGAGATTTGAGGCCAGCTAGTCTAGTTTGCTGCAGATAATTACACCACTGTCTAAAAGCCACTGAATAGATTCTCTATCTATCTGTCTCTATATCCGTTATCTGTTTAATAACTTAAAACTATTGAATTGCTTTGTTTCAGGCCATTCATATTTAATGTGTGAACTATATAGTCTAGTATAGGATATGTATAGAGTGATTAATGTGATTATGACATGGCTGAATACAAGGAGACAGCACAGCCCTGGTTTAAAATAAATGTACTAGTGCATCTAAAATAATTAGAATATCATTGAAAAGTTGCTTCATTTCAGTAATTCAGTTCAAAATTTTAAACTCATATTATAGCTTACAGCCAATGAAAACCAAAAAAAACAAGGTCTCAGATTTCTCCAATTTTAATATTAATATTTAATATACTTTTGGATGTGTGGGCAGTGTGCCAAGTCATGCTGGAAAATGAAATCCGCATCTTCATAAACGTTGTCAGCAGAGGGAAGCATGAATTGCTGTAAGGACTTGATAAAACACAGTGGACCAGCACCAGCAGATGACATGTCTCTCCAAACCATCACTGATCATCAGTAAATTTTACATTTTATTTGTAAAACAAGGGAGCAGAGTCTGGAGGAAGAGTGGAGAGACACACAGTCCAAACTGCTTGAGGTCTAGTGTGAAATTTCCACAATCAGTGATGGTGTGGAGAGCCATGTCATCTGCTGGTGTTGAACTGAATTACTGAAACAAAGTTTTTATTTTTTTTGAGATACACTAGTATATGAATAAAAATTTAAAAAATACCATAAAAATTAAACATCAAAATACCTTTCTCTTAACTTTACATACTGCTATCCCATGACTTTTGACATGTCAGCGTGCTGTGAACATAAATGTTGATTCTCTTGAAAAACTAACAAAAATGGCATAAAAGAGCTGAATAACTGACCAATTCTAGCCCCCAAAACGATTATAATATATAATTTAAACTTGTTATATTAGTCCAAACTTGAAATTTAAACCCATTAGCCCACTAGAAAAAGTCTTACAAAGCTCATTGTGAAATAAAATATGTAAGCTTGTCCCTAAACATTTGAGCATAAATATTATTAAAATATATAATTAATACAATATAACACTCCACATTATCTGAACCTACAATCTTCCCTATTCAAATTTGCACCATATTCCAAATTTAGATTAGCTAAAACAGGTTAGCTTATTAGCTTATTATCTTTACACAGGAGCTACAATGCTAACTAACTTCAGTGCTAATCACTCATTCACATTTGTGTTGTCCATTATCAAAGGTAAAAGATTGTCATACAGTGCCAAAAAACACATAAACAAGCCTTGATTTAAGATCATGAGGTAACTTTGGTAGCGCTACAGTTTTAGTGCAGTGTGCAATGCCTCAAGCATACAGTTAGCACAATGCTAATCACAGGTAGAGCACAAGCTGTTATTACTTTTTGGGGTGATGCTGAAATAGTGTAAATCTGATTTTCCACCAAACTATTCCTTTATTAAAGAAACTGTGCCTCTCGCACGGCACCAGCATCTATCTATAGCCTCTGGGGTTAACACATGAAAGCATGCTAAAAACAGCATGCTAACTCCAATATATATATAGTATGCAGTTTTGTATAGGAGTTCTTGTGTGCATAAATATCTGTGTATTTGTCTGGGTTTTTCTTGCCCTGAGGCTTTTCTCTCTCTCTCTCTCTCTCTCTCTCTCTCTCTCGCTCGCTCTCTCTCTCTCTCTCTCTCTCGCTCGCTTTCTCTCTCTCCCTCTCTTCCCCCCCTACACTTCCTCGTCCTGCTCTAGCTGTAGCGCAGCAGCTATACACGTTTCATCACTGCTGAGAATGAGCGGCACTGCCTTTGCTTCTCATTCCTGTCAGAATTGCGTCCCATCATCCTCTGCCATTTTTTTCCGATGCGAGGAGTGTGTACGCCCCGCACCGGTGCCACAGCGAGGACACCTGCTCATAAACGGAGCAAACAGACCCGTCTCGCTGAGTAAACACCGCTTATTGGAAGCAGAAACCCGCCAAATCCCCAGCTTTCAGTCTCCCAAGTTGATCTCTTTATCTTTCCTGGTCCTGAAAACGATGAGTGCTTCCTATCTCCGAGCAGCTAAGTCCGATCAGCCTTTGTTTGATGTCTGCCGAGATTAGGACAAGCACTGGACGACCCGTGGGAGCAGCCCCAATTTGCTTGCTGCTGTAGTTTGGCAGAAAATCAAATGTACACAAATTTTCTCTTCACCCCAAATGCAGTCAATCATCTAAGGGATATTTATTGCATGAGGTAAAAGCTAAAAATGTTAGCTGTTTGCTAAAAAAAAAAAAACAGTTAGTGGCTGTCTTCTTGAAGGTCCATTTCTTTGTAGTTTTTGTCATTTATGTGAAGAACGATATAATCAAGTTTGTTTTTTAGTTAAAAGATTAGGCTAGTTTGATAAACAAACAGATGCTAAAGCTAACAGATGTTTCCATTATATATATTATATTGAAAACAGTGTTATACTCTGTCAAACAACTACATAAGCAAATCCCGCAGCTAAAATATTAGCTGTTTGCTAAAATATTAGCTGTTTGCTAAAATCATTAGAAACAGTGCAAAAGTTAATTTTTTTTCCAATTCTTTTTGAGTTTACTAAACACTGTAAAGCAAAATATGTGTTCTTAGAGGACGTTAACAAATGTGGCAGGTTTTGGCAGATGCTGGCAGGTATAAGGATGCAGAACGTGCAAAGAGGCAAAGATAGAGACAATATAGCTCTGGAAAAAATAAGAGACCACTAAAAAAATATATCTTTGAGTTTCTTTAATTTTTACCAAATTGAAATCCTCTGGAATATAATCAAGAGGAAGATGAATGATCACAAGTCATCAAAGCAAACTGAACTGCTTGAATATTTGCACCAGGAGTAAAGGCATACATTTATATAAAAAAGCAGTGTGTAAGACTGGTGGAGGAGAACATGCCAAAACGCATGAAAATGTGATTAAAAAACAAGGTTATTCCACCAAATATTGATTTCTGAACTATTAAACCTTTATGAATATGAACTTGTTTTCTTTGCATTATTTGAGGTCTGAAAGCTCTGCATATTTTTTGTTATTTTAGCCATTTCTAATTTTGTGCAAATAAATGCTTTAGAAGACAATATTTTTATTTGGAATGTTGTAGAAATGTTTTCTGTAGTTTATAGAATAAAACAACAATGTTCATTTTACTCAAACATAAACCTATAAATAGCAAAATCAGAGAAACTGATTCAGAAACTGAAATAGTCTCTTAGTAACTACTTCCAGAGCTGTATATGGATCCCAGGGACACAAAGTCTTCTGAAGTTTTAAATCCCACCACCGAAGAACTCACTGAAAACAAAGAGGGCTCACTAAGACGCCAAATCCTACAATCCTCTTGGCGAAAGCAGCTTTTATTTACAGCATAAGAAGATGATCACCATCAAAATTTGCGCAACTACTTACTTCATACTTTTTTCCTGGTATACAATAATCAGCGCGTAAGCTGAGACTACAGACTGACTACAGCCATGATAATCCTGTCCATAATAACGGACATGTCAGCAAACAATGAAGTAGGTTAATAGCAACAGTTGTTTGTCCTAAAATTAATAAATAAATAAATGTCCAACTATATGCAGGTTTTTATCTTAGCATACATGCTGGGTGATCAGCCCATATTTAGAAGAAGATGGAAGCTATAGGAGATATAAGATGAAATGTATGCTTATATTTAAGTTTTAGTTGCACAATGGTAACTGGTGTTTGTCAGCTTCCATTACTTGTATGGTAAATATAGTATACTATAGATATTATTTAATTTTTTTAAATAATGTAAACCTGGCAATTTTTCAAGATTTCTTTTAGGAGCGATGATATGCATGATGATATGCATACAACACATTTGATAAAGAATAAAACTAATCTGAAAATTCATGCAGCTGAGTTGAGTTGAGTAAAGTTTTCCTAAATCGAGAAACAGTTAAAATCTTACCGAAAGTGGTTCCCGCGTCGGGTCTGGACACGGACGAGACAATGACGAAGCCGAAGCCTTCATTTTCACCGCGGCGGATCTCCACGTCGTACGGCTGGAGCGTGTTGGGCACCACCGTGCTGCTGTTCCCCCCACCTCCTCCTCCTCCACCGCCGCTGCCGATGCCGCTGGTGGAGCCGGAGCCGGAGCTGACCGTGTTGAGGGAGTTCTGGCTGCCCTGCGGGGTGCGCTTATCCTCTGTCAGAGACGCTGCCTGTGTGCTGCTGTGGTGAGACGAGGCCGGCGAGGGAGGTACGTCTCCGTCCACTTTAGTTACTGAGGAAAGAACGGAAAGTGGAGAATTGTTCGCTATTGCAGGACATTGTCAATAGCACTATGGAAATGCAAAAAACAGATGTATGATAGTGTATAGTGTACTGTGCATCACGTCTATCTATAAAATCCTATGAGAAACATTTTGGTCGGATGGGGATAAAGATAGGACTTCGGCTCTTGCTCATGAATATTCATACATGCAAACATTTCGCCTCTGATTGGCTAACAGCACTGTGAGGCAATGAGACTAAAAACAATTAGAAAAATGTTAAGAATAAAGACATTTTTACACTAATAACAGTCTTTGCAATGTCACGTTACGTGCAGTTCAGCCACGGATCTAGTCTTAGAGTCTCTGTAAAACACAAAATCCACCGGAGATCCTATGTAAACCTATAGTTACTTACATACAGAGGTGGGTAGTCCAGGTCTAGAAAGTAAAAATCCACCACAGGGTTTTTTTGGCTGAGCCACAGCAGAGCCGGCCATGGCAGTTGGGAGAAAAAAAAAAACCTGGGCTGGATTTTTACTTTTAAGTAGTGAAACAGAACTGTTCTAAACATACACCTACCTATCTCAATTGTACTTCAATTGTGGTGTTCCCTATAGACAAATTCCAACCATTTGTTACTTAGCTCTGTATTACTGGACAAAGCGTTTAACACTGATGTGATATTTGCACAAATAACACAGGAACAAACTTCCATGCTGTTACTAGCACTGTTAGTTAGTTCCTATCTGACGAGACATGCCTGTGTGGCTTCAGCTCTGTCTGTGGGCGGACGCGAGCCAAGGTGGGCGGGGCCATGAATACTAATTCACAGGTTGACGTAGTGCTTTTCCTGATCGAAACATATTTCTGAGGCTTTTCTTTTACTAGCTACTGAAGACCATGGAGGTTGAGGAACATGGTCATGGTTTCATGTGCAGCATCATATACAACTCACAAAGAAAAAGAAAGAGAGAAAAGAAATTGTGTCTTAAGGAGTTAAAAGCGCCTATGTTTCAATAAAAATGCTTCAATATAATGTATCACAAGCAAAAACAATATGATCTATCACAAAATTGATATTTTATCCCACCCCTATAACCTATTATATAGACACCAGTCCATATAAAAGCTGATATATTACGAAATCTATAGGTTAAATTATGTATACTGTATAAAGTGGTGCTCCATAAAGATATGGAAAGCAAGAACTCCGCAATAACTTTGCTGATGGGTACTTGACTTTACTCTGACTCATCTTTTGAATACGATCCCTTTGTATTACTGTACAACCCAGACGAAGACGAGGATCTGCTGAAACATCAAAGGCTTCATAGACGCACCGTCTGATGAAATCAGACAAGCCTCCCCTCCCGATAAACAATACAGTAGACTCCATTTAAGCAGCAGCAGCCCAATAATAACAGGCAGAGTCTACGGGGAGCACGCTGCGCTAAATGCAGCGCTCTGACCTATTTTCATTTTCATACAGTCCACCGGAGCTGCTGCGACACATCAGCCACTCCGCTGCCGCCACCGAGCGACATGACAAACCGGTGTTTTGGGAGTAATGGGAGCGGGAGGGTGTGGGGAGATTTATGAGCTAAATTGGGGTGAGGTGGAGCGTCATCACGTCTAGGCCGCCCTTTCTCATCAGCGGGCGGGACAGGGAAGGACTGGGGAGCGCTCAATCACGTTTACGACTGCTGTTTGCTCGCAGTCAAGGCTGCCATGGCATTCTTCTCTCGCAACAAATGAGCAAACACATGTCTGGACCGCTCTAATGGGGTTTCGGGATGAAGTCGGACATTTAAGCTTGTTTTCTCACCCAAGATAAAGAGCGTTTTCACACATAAAACTTCTAGATCAGAGTTTCAGTTTCTCTGATTTTGCTATTTAAAGATATATGTTTGAGTAACATGAACATTGAACATGAACATTGTTACAAGTACAGACAATATTTCTCCCAAATTTCAAATATAAATATTGTCATTTAGAGTTTTATGCATCTTGGCATGTTCTCCTCCACCAGTCTTACACACTGCTTTTGGATAACTTCATGCTACTCACTCCTGGTGCAAAAATTCAAGCAGTTTACCTTGGTTTGATGGCTTGCAATCATCCATCTTCCTCCAGAGGTTTTCAATTTGGTAAATTTAAAGAACCTCTTATTTTTTCCAGAGCGATCTATATATATATATTGTATCTAAATGTCTAAATTTGAAATAATTAAAGTAATACTATGAGAATTTTTAACTTATTCCTAACTTTCTTTCACTTGTTTTATTTGTGTTTTACTTATTTTTCTTAATGCCATCAAACCAAGCTGAACTGCTTGAATTTTTGCACCAGGAGTGAGTAGCATAAAGTTCTCCAAAAGCAGTGTGTAAGACTGGTGGAGGAGAACATGCCAGGATGCATGAAAACTGTGATTAAAAACCAGGGTTATTCCACTAAATATTGATTTCTTAGATCTTAAAACATACTTTATGAATATGAACTTGTTTTCTTTGCATTATTTGAGGTCTGAAAGCTCTGCATCTTTTTTGTTATTTCAGTTATTTCTCGTTTTCTGCAAATAAATGCTCTAAATGACAATATTTCTATTTGGAATTTGTAAATGTTGTCCGCAGTTTGTAGAATAAAACAACAATGTTCATTTTACTCAAAAATATACCTATAAAAAGCTAAATCAGAGAAGCTGATTCAGGAACTGACATGGTCCTGTACATCATATAGGGCCTGGTTTAGAAACTTTTCATTATATTAATGTACATTTTCGAATCTCCCAAACATGGTTCTTTGGGCAAGCAAAATTGGTTCTTCTATCCCTTGTGTCATTTTTTCTCTTTTAAAAGTGAATCTGCTTGTATGGAACCATGGAAATGTGGTTCAAGACTTTAGCATTGCTTTCAGTTTGGATGTTGAATAATGTCCTTTGTTATACTAAAACTCAAGTGGTTTAAATGTTAATCAAGTAAATGTTCACAATGCCGGAGAAACTGGAGAAATTTCCATTGGCCTTGTAGCTTAAACGCAAATTTACGAACATTTCTTCCTGGCTGACTGACTACACTTGGTTTATAGGGTGATAAATTTATGTAAACTTGTTTTTTGCCAAATTACAGGTTTTTATTTGTGGTCCTGAGGATGTTCTGTCTGGGTTCTGCTCGTGCTACACCTGACTGACAGAAGTAATTAGCTAAAGATGGTAAATAAGTCTTGCTAAAGCAGGGAAAACATGAAACTATGCAACTGTGCAGCACATCAGCCTCCAGCGCTGACACAAAAAAAAAGAAAAAACCCTGAGTTTAGTGAGAAATCAGACGCAGAGAGAAGCCCGTTCCGCAATGACTCCTTCATTAACATGTGCTGTGAACTCTCATATATATAAAATATGTCCAGGGCAGATTAATTATTATGGAATCTGCATTATTCAGAACCCCATTAAGGTCATAGAGCTTCGCAGGGGAGGGCTTGAATACTATATTAGGGGGATTTTTTGGGGGGTTGTCTGACTTGAATCCAGTTTCAGAAGAACAGTTTGGTTTATGGATTATGTGTGGGAATGGTTTGAACATCATAACCCTAAAGGGACATGTTGTAATCACTAGATACTATGTAGTGAACACTAGATACTATGTGGTGCACACTAGATACTATGTAGTGAGCACCAGATACTATGTGGACTAGTGAACAGTGTTTTATTTTCATATTTAAATCTGGTGCGCAACACAGAGTATATGGTACTCACAATATAGCATCTATTGCTCACCAAGTAGCATCTAGTTCTCACCACACAATGTCTGGTGTTTACCAAATAGACATATCTGGTGCTCACCACATAGTATCTGGTCCTCACCACACATTACTTGGTGTTTACCACATACTCGTATCTGGTGCTCACCAATTAGTGTCTAGTTCTCACCACAGTGTCTGGTGTTTAACACATAGATGTATCTGGTGCTCACTACATAGTACATAGTACTCACCACACAGTATCTGGTGCTCACCGCATAGTTTCTGGTGCTCACTATATAGTATATAGTATCACCAAAAAGTATCCGATGCTCACTATACAGAACTCACCACACAGTATTTTCTGGTGCTCACTGTATTTAGTGATCACCACATAGTTAGTATCTGGAGCTCACCACATTGTTAGTATCTGGTGCTCACCACATTGTTAGTATCTGGTGCTCACCACATAGTATCTGCTGCTCACTACATAGTATCTAGTCCTCACTACATAGCATCTGGTTATCACTACATAGTATCTAATACTCACACTACATAGTATCTGGTGCTCACTACACAGTATCTAGTGTTTAACACATAGTGTCTAGTTCTCATTACATAGTATCTGGTGTTCACTATATAGCATAAAGTACTCAAAACACTATCTGGTGCTCACCACATAGTATCTGGTGCTCAATTTATAGTATCTATTACTCACCACATAGTATCTGGTGCTCCCCACATAGAATCTAGTACTCAATACACAGTAGCTAGTGCACATGGACGTATCTAGTGCTCACCACACAGTATATGGTGCTTGCCACATAGTGTCTAGAGTTCACGACATATCATCTAGTGCCCACCATACAGTATATGGTGGGTGCTCACCACTTATAATATGACGTAGTAATTATACAGGTAATAGTAATAGAGCTTACCTCCGTATCCAGTCTTGCGTCTGACTGTCAGGTTAACGTGGCCCTGCTTGGCCGCTTGTTGCATTAGCTGCACCACCAGCTGATGAGACTTTCCCACAACGGCCGTTCCGTCCACGCAAATGAGCTCATCTCCAGATCGCAGTCGACCATCTTCATCCGCTGCTCCGTATTTTACAATGTGACCGATGTAAATCTAGACAGAATACAACACAAACATGCTGGTGATCATTATTTGGTAACCATTTGGTTTGGTATATCTTGCGGAGTCCCACAGGGTTCAGTTGTAGGGCCAATAAAAATGAGGGTAACTACGACAAAAAGGTGTGGACTTCTAAAGACTTCTAAAGTTCTAAAGAGGCAATATACCATGCAAACCAGGGAAATATCTCAGACCCATTTGGGTTAAAGGAGAATTCCAGCATTTGTTCTCCTGAATGCAGTGAAAGGAGATTCAGTTAACTCGTTCTAAAGCCAACTCAAGCGTCTGTGGAGTGGAATAGTCCATTGTAGAGAAACTTGACTTGATTTCTCCTTCACAATGATTGAAATAAGGGTCTTGACCCGGGGTCCTAATGGCTTCAATGCAAATGTTGGCACTGCATACTATCCAAAACAAATAGAAGTCTGGATAACACTGCTTGCATCTCAGTTTACAAATTTTACTAAATGGGTAGCATTGACCAGTTGTTTTAACTGTAACGTTTTTCAAACACAGCAATGGATGAAGAAATGGATGCTTGTTTTTGGTCTGTATTGCAAGTTATTGCATGTTAAGATGTGATGCTCATCAGACGTGATTCTGATGCACCTCAGAAGAAACGTGCAGCCCTGCAAAGATTGATGGATGACATATTCTGAAAGGCTTTGCTGACCGCAAAACTTAAAGCTACAGGTCCAGGAGATACAGGTCCAAGCATCTCATGAATAACATCACGGTGATTGTGGCAACAGTGGAAGGAGGTGGTGGTAACCAGGCCCGTTGCAACAAGGCAAGCAAGCCAATCAATTGCCTAGGGCCCTGAGATTGCCCCTGACAGTGACTGATTATGAACTGAATGCAACGACAAACTGTGTGAGCCCCCTTTTAAATTCTGTCATGGTAAATGCAGGAAAGTCCAACTACACTGTTGTCAAAATCCCCCTCAAGGGAGCTTCTCCCACCAGTTGCTGACTAGTTGCTGACAGTAGCCAGCCAGTGAGGTTTGTGTTTCCTGCAGCTGGAAAAATATTAAACATCAACAGATACGAGACAGAGTTATCCATCAGAAAGCCAGAAAAGAAAGGCACTTTGCTTGGGGCCCTGAAATGCCTTGAAACGGCCCTGGCGGCAACAGTAGTCCTGGTTGTCCTTGTGTGCCCAAATTTTTGCTTATTTTGGGCATAAATTTATGAGTGATGGTTGCCATACAAATAAACCCCCTCATGGAATGTCTGGGACCAAATCCCGTTACCGTCTCAGCCAAAGAATAAAATCTCACTGGAGCCATTTTATTCCTTTCGCCCCAAGAAACAACGTCCAAGAAAGCAGCATGCCGGTTTGAACAAGTTTCCAACAAACTTGGCTTCTTTAACGGAGAACATGGGTGGCCAGGGAGATATTTTATTTTCTCTTCCCAGACGTGTCGGCACAGCCGAGATGAAAGAAGCAACTGATTCGCCGGGATCTAGCAAGCACTCGACCACGCACCGGCAGGGGATGCTTTTACTAGTCCTTCTCCCAAGACCTGCCAAGGTTGCGTAATGCGGCATGCAGCATTGGACATGGAAACGGATGTCATAAACAAACTGTAAAGGCTGAGGGTTGAGGCCTGCCAAGCATGCCTGCTCCACTACATTTGGAAAAAACTTCAAAAGCCTTGAGATCTGTCTTTGTAGAGAACAGCTGGTGAGTCTCTGACTCCTCTAATTAGAATTTTTAATGGCCAACATTGTGGAGACCTTTCAAGTATGCTGAGAATTCAGACTTCAACTTGAGTTTAACAAACGGGATTAGTTCCATTTGGGTCTAAAAATGGAACAGAGTAGAGTGGAGAACAGTGTAGACTTACCAATTTCCACCACTGTACCACTTAGTGGCTGACCTACTGTTATTTACAATGTAATTCCCTAGCCATAAATAGCCACATCCACCTCTAGCCAGAGTGAGACAATTCACAAAACCTTGTCTAAGACAAATTAGCATCTAATCAATCAATCAATCACCAAGACCAGAGGTCGGCAACGGAGACTGGAATCAAGGCTAGCTGACTGACAATCGATAATTAATGACTGCTACACTCCTAAAGAAGCTTCACCTCACAAGATCACAGATTACAACTAAAATCAATGCCTTTATGTCTCTCTCCTATCTATCTGCAGACAAGGGTGGTCATCAGCAGGCTTACAAGATCAGAATTTGGATTTGGAAGACCCCACAAGACTTAGAAATGTGCATTTTTGCTTTAGAGAATGATTTTTGACCAATCACAGCTTGTGTAATCTACTTAGAGAAGCACAGGAGCATAAGGCTATCATACCCAATGCTGGGTGAATCCTATTACCTATACACTGGAACTATACTATCTGGAATATCCTATTTTTCTGGACTGAGCTGGATTGGCATTTCCGTGATCACTCAGTGTCAATTAGAAACTGACCTCACTTGCAATTCCAGTCCAAAAGCAATCAATACTTCACAGCAATGTTCCAATATGCAATGTAAAGCAATTACTACAGAGTCCCTGTGTATACCCTTGATTTTAGAAGAAATGCTGGATCAGAAGGCATCTACAAACTTTTGGAAATGAGGGTCAAGTACAATATGCAGGCTGCAGTATGCAGATGATTAAAGATGAATGAAATTACTCACCGGTTCTCCTGCCTCGTTCCCTCCAAGGATCCGGAAGCCGAAGCCTGTGTCTTTCCTCCACAGGAAAATATCCTGCTCTTGGTAATCTGGCACTGCAAAAGGAAAAATGGCCCAAGGCCATGATCAATTCACCTGCAGCATGACGCAAATGGTCTGAATCACTCTGTCCGGTTCCCTGCTATCGAGTGAAAGGACTGCTGGGGACGGCGGCAAAAAGCGAAGGCGACATATAGCAAAATTGTGATAGCTAAGAACGTCATGGTTTTTATAACAGTAGCACCTGTGGCTGGACCCAATTAAACTTAAGGCAAGTTCAGCTTCAAACGGCAGGACCTTGTCAATCTTCAGTAAAGCCTTGTAGTTGTTAGTCAGAGTGGCAATACACCTAGTGTATTACACCTAGAATAAGGTGAAAGTACTATTAGAGAGTATAATATAAAGCACTAGAGAGGAATGGAACAAAGAACAAAATCTAAAAGTTCCTATTTATTTTTTTTATCTACAATACACCTGCCATATAATTTAGCAACACCCAGAACTAATTCATTTCCATGACTTTGCCAAAGTACCCTATTCACGGCATACAGCCTCCTGACACCCAAGTATAATACAAAGATAAAAAAGGAAACTTCAGACATAATGGAGGACATCCGAGAGTACAGGCATACACAGGTTGACCTCTGTGAAATCTGACCCATTTCGGAGCTTCTCTGAAGGACCAAACCTGTTTGATGCCTCCTTGCCCTTGGGCTTCAACATCACTCAGCTGAGAAGACACGGTTAGCTTCCACAGCTCCATGTCAAATCAGCTAAAACGAGTGATAGTAATGCCATCCCTTCTTTTGACATGTGTACTAGCATGCATCGGCAGGGTGTCAGTCTTTAGGCTTCTCGAGTGAAAGCTTAGTCACCCACCACTTAAAGGATATCCCACCAGATGTGAGGTTTCAAAATCAATGTGAGCTGCTAAGACACAGAAGGCAATTTGCAGGCACAGAGACTCATGCAATGTCAGTAAGGTTAGTCTCTTACTGACGATCTGCAGATGTTTTAACTCTCAGTTTAGAGAGGTTAGAGGTTAAGTACAAGGCTAAGGTTTAACTTTTAAGAGTATAACAGTTTTAGACTGTGGATAAGCCCAAGTTGGGGTACCCTGCCACAGATTCTGAGTGCCACAGGGAGTTACTGGGAGTTACTCTGACTCCATCCTGAGATCACTTTTGTTGTCTGGCATATGACTGGGATTTGGGTATCAGGAAGCTGTCTGTTCTGAGAACAGACTTTCCTCCATTGCAGGGCCAAGCCGATGCAGCAGGAAGCAATGTGGGAGCACCAGGAGTAGGAGCAGCTTGGGCTGCAATCTGTCCACAGAATCGACAATTAGGAATGCAGTGTTCTACCCTCCCTCCTTCCTACAGCAGAGAGAAAGGAAGCCCAAACAACACGTTTGTTAACAGTGTTAATGCCTGGATTCTGCATGGTTCCACTGTGGAATTGGATTGAGCACAGACAGTTGGACCAGTTGTATGGACCACATGCCATGGGATAAGACAGAAAACCTGCCTCATCATGTCTTAGTAATTTGATTTTTTTGAAAGCAAGTGACAGGTTTAAAAGGCCAATGTACTGTTTCAAGGGGGAAAAGACCAGTTCAGGACATGCTAATAACCTGGGGAAAAATCCCTTTTGTTATTTTCTTGACTCAAACCTGAAAAAGGCTCCCCCTCTCACAATGTTCCCTTGTGCTGCCCAAATAATCAAGGCCAGCTTGATCTGGACAAGCTGTGCTCTTGTTAGTAGTCCGGACAGCAGTGTCCATTACCCAGCCAATCAAGAAGCAGTGGTGTGGGTACCTCTGCAGGCATATAAAATGGTCACGGCTAGGAGAGATCAGCCCAGATCATTCCATCTCCATTAGGCTGCCGGAATGAGCCCCCAAATTGCGCATGACGACTTGCCCAAGCTTTCAAGCTACATTCACTTAAACTGCAGTTACTTAATGATACTTTTGTGTGCTTAAGCTAAATTCCGAAACACCCACTCGGGTGCACAAGCCAGGCCATATCGGACCTCAGCTGGCTTCACAACAGTAGATCGATCAGAATCTCATTCATCCCCTTCTAATTCGATTCAGAGACTCTGAACCGTGGCTGACTGTGGAGGCCTGAGCTCAAAAAAACTGAATCCTGGCTATAAAGAAAACACAAAGCCAATAAGCCTTGTCAGAAGCAACCCTTTCCCTTTTCTCTACAGTTTCTTCTCAACGCGTCTCGTCTCGTTGTCTTCATCTCTCAGCTCCTCTTCTATTCTCCCTCCTCTGCTAGGTTCCGTGGGCGGTGCTGCCGGTTCCAGCCCCCTCTTTTGCTTAAAGGCGTTCAATAATGAAAGAGCAGCATGAAAGCAGGGGGCACTGGAGGAATGATTAGCCACTGAAATCTCCCGACCTGAGAGCTGAGCCTTCAACTCCCGCAACCTCCCGACAGCCGCAGAAGGATATTCCTGCTAATTAGCCCAATCGTCCATCCACGTCTGCACCACACAGACATGAAAGAAATATGGGATTTCGCCACGTTCCATCGCCACCAATTACACACACGTTTGTCAGAGACGTTTTTACGGGGCACCGATGCGTGTAAGATCACTGATGGCAGGATGGGATGTAATTGGTCAGAAGGGCTAGGAGCCACAAGTTGATTTCTCGCGCCTTTGTGAAAAGGTCCGAAGTAAGCGAACCCGGCTAATTAGAACTACACAAAGTGTGGACAGCCCAGCACTAAAGCATAATGGTCCCTGACAGCAAAAACACACAGAAGAGTCTTGCAGTGGGCTAATGGTTTTCACAGAAGGCTGTTTCGCTCACTGCAAGTTTGGCTCAAAGCCCCGAAAGGAAGTTAAGGCAAGTGGCAGGGCAGTTTCCGGGAGTGCACATCTAGACATCAAAAGGCTAAATGTGAGCTAAATCGATGCAGAACTCTATCATGCTCTTTGATGTTAATCTCGCATTAGCTGTTGGCACTTTTTTTTACCAATACTGATTGCCACAACACCCCAGTGGCATAAACAGACCAATTTCTTACTCTGCTTGAAATAGAAAATCCCACAAGACGGGTCAATACAGATTTGACAAGAGGTCAAAGATCTGATTGAAAAGTCACTAAATAGGCCAGTGCTTTTGGCTAATATAGTATAGGAATTTAATGTTTGGATTTTATGTAGATGATGAGTTGCTGTTTTAAAGTTTTCTTTGCTGTTGTTTAAAAGTATTGCGATAAACACCAATACATTAAATCGTAACTCCTGTATCATGACATACAATGTCTTTCAAGGTTCTTGCCAATAAACAGCCCTATCAATCCAAAAAAGGGAATGCCTTCAAATTGGGTTAGAAAGAAAGAACATCAAACAACCTTAAAATAAACAAGCTAAGCATGCACTTTCAAATCCAAATATAGTCCCGCTCAACACCTCCAGCATGTTACTCCCCCTCTTCCCACTACTTGTCACCTACCCTTCTCTCCACTTTCCCAAAGGACCCAGCAGCAGCTCCCCAGAGACCCAGCTCCCCAAGCACCCGCCACCAAAATCCCATATTACTTACGCCTACTTTCATACATGCTCCTGGACTGGGCCCAGATCTTGAAGGGGTCTGGTTTCTTGGCGAGGGTGCCGTCTGCCGGGACGTCCTGCTGAGGGAGGCCAGGCAGGGGCTGGACCGGGGCGGGTGGGGCCGCCGTCTCGTTGGGCAGGGCCTGTGTGGCGTGGAGCGGTGAGGAGTCCGAGGGGGCACTGCGGTGGCTGGACACACTGTGCTGAGAGCTGCCCTGGCTGTCCTTTCTCTCCAACTGCTGCTGTGCATCAGGGTATTTGTGCGAGTGGAGAATGGAGTGTGTGGGCGGGTGGGTGAATTGAGTGGGTTAGAGGTAGTATCGGTGTGTGGGTGGATGTGAATGAGTGGGCGAGAGAGAAGAAGATAGAGAGAGACAAGAAGTAAAAACAAAGTCAGTAAATCAGAAATGTTCAAAATGTCCAGTGTCATGCCTGAGGTTCTTCCATAAACCAGTGTTATACTACATGATTCTTGCCCCCTACATGAAAGGGAAGGTCTTAGATGTTTAGTTTTCGTGCTGAAATAAAAATGTGTTCCAATGTTTTTAGCTAGCACTTTACAAAGCTGAAGTTGGCTTCTTATTGGGAAGCTTCTTTTCTAAACGTTACATTTCACCTTAAATCATGCAGCAGCTACATCCAGGTGCTAGTAAGCTATGAATGTATTTATTCTGTATTTAGCATGCCGAAGCATTATTTAAGGTGAAGCAGATTTTCAAATAAGAAGCCAACATCTGTCTTGTACATAAAATATCCGCCACAGAGCGCTGTGTTAATCGACTCCATTCACAGTGAAGTGGTAATGATTGTGACCGACAGCATCTGGCTTCAGTTGTCCATGCCAACAGGCAAGTAACTCTGGCATTAAATCACATCGCAGTTTATCTATAGATTCTTAGCAATAACATTCAGAACCTATTTGTCTACAAGTTCTTATTGGGCAGCTTCTTTTTTCAATTTTCCACAAAACATTTTCAGCAACCACCATACGAAGCTGAAGTTGGCTTCTTATTTGGCAGCTTCATTTTAAAATGTTTAATTGTACTTTAAATGCTTCAGCAGCTACAGCCTGGTACTAGTAATGATGTAGCACCGTACAGAAGCCCCATTTTCTCACACACAACTTAACCTCACTAAACGAAAGAGCAAACCACAGTAGCAGCAAGCTGTTGAGCTTTCATGGTTACCATTTGGAGTGCATTCAGTTTGTTACTGTTTTGTGTGAGATACCCAAACTGTTAATAATCTTCTATTATTTTAAACATTGCGTAGTGTACCCAAGCCTTTAGTTTTGCACTGGAAGCTAATAACATCTTCAACATATTTGAT
Source organism: Astyanax mexicanus (assembly GCF_023375975.1). Taxonomy (NCBI): domain Eukaryota; kingdom Metazoa; phylum Chordata; class Actinopteri; order Characiformes; family Acestrorhamphidae; genus Astyanax; species Astyanax mexicanus. The sequence goes on from NC_064431.1 coordinate 26,668,696, forward strand.
GCCCCAGCCATCGGCTGCTAATTGTTTACAATCTTTGTTACTGAGAAAAAAATCTAGAACAGATTCCGGGAGCTTAATTTTTAATCATAAGCATGCGAGAGATATGAATTCTCTCTGTGCTCCTAAAGCGCAAGCAAAGTGGATTTTCTTTCACCGGCTTGAAACTTCGGGTCCTTTGAGGCTCGACGGAAACTGATCAAGCAGTCGCAGTGAATGGGAAGAAGGGGCGGGCCACTGCGAAAGTAAGTAACCCGCGCAGTATTCATTTTCTCTTGATCAACAGAGAGAGGAATTCATCAGTAGACGAAATGCCCTTAATCCCAGAGATGGCTCACGTTGTTCCAGAGAAGGCACAGCCTCCAACAGGCACAATTCCTCCGAGAACGCTTTTTAATGAGACACTGATAACACAGTAAGTGAACGCCAGGAGGGCAGCGTGCCGGAGCACTGACAACTGCTTTCTGTTGAGTAGTTGTGGGAAGGCTTACTTGGGATTTTAGGAGAGCAAATCAAAAAAATAATCAAAAGTTTGGACACCCCCACTGTATAAGTGTTAGGTGTTATCTTGTGAGTGAAGTTGCCCAGCATACCTATGGCAAGGCGACGTAAATTCCCACAGTTGTACTATGTCCTGTGTGTACCGAGAATACCCCATAGAAGGCATTATCACTCTCAGTGGACAGCAGGGCAGCGAGTGGTAACAATTGTGACCAGTGGCATTTGGCTTGAATTATTTCCAGAACATACTGAATGTATGCCTACACAATTATAACATGATGATGACATCATAACATTAAAACCACCTCCTTGTTTCTACACTTAAATTTTTTTCAGCGCCACTGGTCATATAGGAGCACTGTATAGTTCTATAACTATCTATAAATTCTGGACTGTAGTCCTGTATCAATATTATAAGGCGCACTTTCAATGGGGGGGGGGGTGTTTGGGGCTAAGTAAACAAAACAGTAATTCTTAAAAAAAAAAAAAACTTTTCTTTCAAAGTTAAACAAGAGCTGGATGCTAATCTACACAGATTTCTATACTGATAACGGTTTATTTGGGCGAGTAAAGCGCTTCCGTTTATTTATAGTATGCTTAAAATTGCAGTATTTTGTCCAAGGGTGAACGCTAGCCATGATTAGCAGTGCTAGCCAGCTGCAGTTAGCAGCACTAGACAGCCACAGTAGGTTCTAGTAAATGCTGCCCGATATCACTAGACTGAGGAACCCTGAGTTTTTCGCTAACCCCGGATGCTATCAGCTAGCGGTTCATCCCATGTAGCTGGTTTTAACATGGTAAACACGCAGACTACGGTCTACTACAGACTACCTGACTCTGAACAGCAAAAAGCTAGCACTGTGGTTAGCCGCTAATGCTAATGCCACTGCACTCAGCCTTAGTGCTGGAGAAACTTCACTGAAAACTCACTCTTATAATGCTGCACTTCAGTGGAGTGGCTTTACTGATCCTTAATGCCTGACTGGTAGAATTCATACATAAGGTGTTCCGGATTATAGGGCGCACTGACGATTTTTGGGAAAATTAAAGGATTTTCTTTCAATGCAACAGGACCACAGCTAAGTATGTGTGTTAGGAGTGTGTTGTGCTGGTACGAGTTGATCAGATACAGCAGTGCTGCTGGAGTTTTTAATCACATCTCAATGTGAGAGAGGTTCACCAATCAGAAATATCCAGCAACCAAAGAACATCCTGTGGGATGAATTCACTGAGGATGACCAACACCTTGTACCAGCACAACACACTGTAACATACCACTACCGTACAGTGTGTGTCACTGCAGTGATGAAATAGAAAAAGAGGAGGAGGTTAGAAATGTACGTGCATCTAGTTCTAACCAATTTTCTAAACCCTACATGTATCCTTGACCTAAGCCTGCCACCCGCAACAAGGTTGTTACACTACACTACACCACACTTCAATACACTACACTACACTACACTGTCCAGTCATTGATTTGCAGCCTTATATATTATCCAGGCTTTAACATCAAGTCAGACACTCCGGCTCTCAGGCTGCTCAGCCTCTCAGGCCCTGAGGGATTGATGCAACTCTCAGACTGAAGAGGAAACTAACATTCTCTTGATCGTATCACTGACTGTACACTCCTACATAAAAAAAAAAACACTCTCGGTCCTTTGGAGATATCCTGGGATTTAACAGAAATACTCTCAGCAAAACATATAAAACCAGATCTGAAGAGGATATTCCATAATCAAACACACACACAAAAAAAATCACTGCATACACTGGAGTATACACAAACACAAAAATATGTGTATATATGAGAAAAATATATGACTGCTATTATTACAACAAAAAAGAATCATAATGCAATGATTGATAAACTATATATGTACAGTATAAGAACATATAGAAATGTAAAAAAAAAACTAAATTAATGAATTACTGTGATTAGTAGTAGTACTAACATTTGCATGAACAATAACTAAATACTTTTTATAATCTACTTGGATTAGTACTAATACTAGGCCTATCACAATACACTACAATATCAAATTGTTGTAAAATGTATGGATATTGATAAACATATTAATAATCTTTGTCAACCCCCATAGTGTTTACTTCCATGTTTGTTCATATAAAAACGAAACTGAAGGCAAATATATATATATTAAAAAACAGCATTTATAAATAGGCTACAAAATAAAAAAAAGGAATTATAAATGCCCAAAAAGCATAGGAGACACTTTTAAATGGTGTAAATGTTCCAAAACTGCAGACCCTAACTAAACTCTTTTTATTTACCTACAGAGAACTCTCCTCAATGCTGCCAGCTGAGCTATAATGTCTTGACCTAAAACAGTAAAAATATAGTACAATATACAGCTCTGGAAAAATTAGCACTTCAGTTTCTGAATCAGTTTCTCTGATTTTACTATTTATAGGTTTATGTTTGAGTAAAATAAACATTGTTCTTTTATTCTATAAACTACGGACAACATTTCTCCCAAATTTCAAATAAACATATTCTCATTTAGAGCACTTACTTGCACAAAATGAGAAATGGCTGAAATAACAAAAAAGATTCAGAGCTTTCAGACCTCAAATAATGCAAATAAGAGAGTTCAGAAATTAATATTTGGTGGAATAACTCTGGTTTTTAAATCACAGTTTTCATACATCTAGGCATGTTCTCCACCAGTCTTACACACTGCTTTTCAATAACTTTATGCAACTCCTGGTGCATAAACATTCAAGCAGTTCAGCTTGGTTTTAATGGCTTGTGATCATCTATCTTCCTCTTGATTATATTCCAGGGTTTTTTTAATTTGGTAAAATCAAAGAAACTCATCATTTTTAGGTGATCTATTTTTTTTCCATAGCTGTACCTGAATTGGCTCTTAATCCTGAATTACATGACTAAATCAGATTAGGACATCCTTAATAAATACTACTACTACTAATAATATTATTCAAATAATATATATATATATATATATATATATATATATATATATATATATATATATATATATATATATATATATATATATCAGTGTTAGGTTATAAACTGCTATAGACAGCACATATTAAACTCAGATAAAAGCAGACTTTTAAGTCTCTCTCATTAGATCCACCTTATAGAGTGTGCTCCGACAGGGGGCACCATAGAGCCCTCTCAGCTCCACAGGGTCTTTAGAGACCACTCAGAGCCTGGCACTGAGAGCACAGTGAAAACAAGCCCCCCTCACAGGCAGGCAGGAGAACACAGCGCACACACACACACACACCCTCCAATTAACTCTAACACACAGCATTGGCACCCCAAACACACAAGCCCCTCTTTACAAACACACTCACCAGGGGAGATACACACACTGAGAGGAGAGAGGGCAGCAAAGTAATGGGAGAGAGACATCAGAGAAAAGGAGAGAGAGAGAGAGAGATGAAAAGGAGGGAAGCAGAGAGTAACAGCAGGTGGAAACAGCAGAAAAAATAGAGGGAGGAAGCAACTGTGAGGGGAAGAATGGGGAGGGGTAGAGAGAAAGAGGTGTACAGACAGACAGACAAAAAGACAGACAGACAGACAGAAGATGGGTAATATGATGGCACTCACCAGTTTAGGGCTCTTCTTTGCAGGAGCCACCCCTGAAAAACACAACAGAGGGAAACATTAACCGAACTGTCGACATCCAGATCCCACCTTCAGCAGACAAAACAGCCCCCCGACACCCCAGACACCCGGCGCTCAGCTCAACACAGCATCAACAGCCCTGCTCTCGCGCTCTTCCTCTCGCTCGCTCTCTCGCGCTCTCCAGCGCAAAAGAATAAATGAATAAAGGGCAGCACGCTCTATCCGCATTCAACACTCAGCTCAGGAACCATCCATAACACAGCTCAACAGAGAGAGGGAGAGAGGGAGGGAGGAAAAGAGAGAGAGAGAGAGCGCAAGTGCGCTCGAGAGCATGCGAGAGGAAGAAAAAAAGCAAAAAGAAAACAGAGCAACACTGACAGAATTAGAAAGAGGAAGAGAGAGAGAGAGATGATCAGGGTTTGATAAATTGTCTTAAGATAAATAGAGACAGAATAGGGAAAAAGTGAATTAGAGAGAGGGAGAGACACTGAAGGAGAGAGAGAAACCAAAATAGAGAAACAGAAAATGAAAAAAGGAGAGAGAGAGTGATTCAAAAAGAAAGACTCAAACAGAGAGAGAGATATTCAAAGAGTATAACAAGAGGAAGAAAAGAAAGAGAAAAAAGAGAGAGCACCAGAAAGAGATATATGAAGAAAAAAGAGAAAGAATGGAAAGAGCGTGAGAGGTGCGAGAAAAGAAAAGCAAGAGGAGGGAGAAGTGAAAGAATATATAGAAAAAAGAAAGGGAATGAGAAAATTAATAAAAAGTGAGTGAGAAAGAAAATGAGAGAGAAAGAGATAAGAGTGTGCGCGAGAGAGAGAGGGGTAGTGCGAGAGGGTGCGCGAGAGAGACAGCAAAGAGGGTAAAAAGGGGGAGAGATAGTGGGAGTAAGAGAAAGAGAGAGAGAGAGAGAGAAAAGGGAAATTAAGACAGATTGAGAGAGAGAGAGATGAGAGAGTGTGCGAGAGAGTGCGCAATAGAGAGAGGGTGCGCGAGAGAGCAAAATCTATTACCCATAGAGAAGGAATCCAAGATACTGAACATTAAATTGTAGGCGACGGTCAGTTCCCCTCGTACTGAAACCATCTTCAGCAGAGCTCCTCCTGCCTCTACAGCCGCTCCGCACTCCTCCCCTCGCTCTCACTCCTTTTTTCCTACCTCTCTCGCGCTCTCTCTCCTTCTCTCACTCGCTCGCTTGCTTGCTCACCCGCTCATTCCGTCCTCTTTCACCCTCCCCCTCCACATCAGGCTGCCGTGCATCAGCATCCCTCACTCGCTCGCTCGCAATTTCTCTCGCCCAGTCTTCCTCACTCAATTTCTTTCCTGTATCTTGCTCTTGCTCTCACGCCACTCTCTCTCTCTCCCTCTCTTTCTCTCTCCTGTCTCTCTTTGGGTGCCTTCTGTCTGCCTGCAGGTCTCTCGCCCACTGCTGAAATCGATACTGACTTGATTGACATGACAAATGTACGTCAACATCCTTGAAGCATCACAACAAGCAACGTACCACCCATAACAGCTGGAAGCAAATCTCTCTCTCTTGCTTTCTCGCCCGCTCTCTCTATCTCTATCTTTCGCGCTCTCTCACTCTCTCTCTTTGTCACTCATGCTGTTTTGTAAACGCTTCAACATCAAGCCCGATTTCTAACTCAGCCTCAGTATTCCACAGATGTGCACCTACCCCTAACTCTTGCACACTCTCTCTTTTTCGCTTATTCGCTCTCTCTCTCCTGGTGGGGGTCCGACAGTCCCCCTGTATAAATGATGTTCATACATAAATAGCAACCCCAGATTCATAGTGAGATATTATGCAAGACGTAAAACTACACATCCAAAAGTTTGAGAGCACTAGCTCCTTCAGTTAATTCGGAAATTCTGGCAGTAGACAGCAAAACTTACGCTGCGCATGCATTGCTGTGAGGATTTGATGGCATTCACAAACACAAGAGCATCAGTAAAGTCAGAAGTCAAGCAGGCTTACTGATGTTGGGGGGTAAGTGCTGGCAACTAAACTCATTCCAAATTATTCCAATGCTACATAGCTCAATGCCACTCTGGGCAACGTTTGGCAAAGGGTAGGATGATTTGATGGCATTCAGCCAAACACACATATATGTACATGGATGGTTGGATGGTTTGGTTTGGCACTCCAACTCAACCAAAAGACAAACAATGCATTTCCAGCACTCACAAGCTTGTTGCTGGTGGGCTTTATACTTATATTGGCTCAAATTTGGCATTAGGCATGGTGATTTGATCGCATTTAGTCTCCTAATGGCATCATTAGTGCCAGATACGCGTACTGATGTTGGATGGTCAGTCCTGGAACTCCCTCTAAAACTCACCCCAAAAGAACTCCCACTCTGATTGGCTGTTTTGTACATACTGGTCCCTAATGCAAAAAACTGACGAAAAAACCCAAGCTCTGATTGGCTGCCTTGTACATACTGGGTCTTAAGCAAAAACCTGACGAAAGAACCAACACTGATTGGCTGTCTATTACTGGGTCTTATGCAAAAACCTGACATAAGAATCTGCGCTCTGATTGGCTGTTTTGTTCGTACTTGGTCTTAAGCGAAAACCTGACGAAAGAACCAACACTCTGATTGACTGTCTTTTCCTGGGGCTTATGCAAAAACCTGACCAAATAACCCCTGCTCTGATTGGCTGTCTTTTAGTGGGTCTAATGCAAAAACATGACAAAAGAACCAACGCTCTGACTGGCTGTCTTGTACATACTGGGTCTTAAGCAAAAACCTGATAAAATAACCCCCGCTCTGATTGGTTGTCTTGTACGTACTGGGTCTTAAGCAAAAACCTGACGAAAGAACCAACACTCTGATCGGCTGTCTTTTATTGGGTCTTATGCAAAAACCTGATGAAAGAACTAACGATCTGATTGGCTGTCTTGTACGTAACGGGCCTTAAGCAAAATCCTAACGAAAGAACCCCCACTCTGATTGGCTGTCTTGTACGTACTGGGCCTTATGCAAAAACCTGATGAAAGATCCCTTGCTGTGACTGGCTGTCTTGTAATTATGCAACAAAAACATGATAAAAAAAAACAACGCTCTGATTGGCTGTCTTGTATATACTGGGTCTTATGTAAAAACCTGACGAAAGAACCAACGCTCTGATTGGCTGTCTTGTACTGGGCCATTTGTAAGAACCCAATAAAAGCAGTGTTAATGGGCAAGGCTAAACTGCTGCTTGATACAATAAGAAAATCTGTTCTGCTATTTTTTATATCGAAATACAATTTTTTACAGAACCACAAAATAACAGAATGTCATTTTTTCCCAGTCAGTATCACACAACTCTCCTCTGGGCCCTTTAAACACAGAACCTGTTCTGGCTGCTGAGCCTGGTCTGGGTTCAGGAGAACACTGTGTAGACTTCTGCTTTAATGAGAGGAACTCTATGGGGATCCTGAGCCTCTCTTTTCTTTTCATCTACTGCCCACAGACCCGAGACCACGCCCCCCTCAGTCCAGCCTTCAGCCTCCAAACATTCTTCCTCAGCTGCCTTCATCCTCTTCCTCCGCCTCTCCAGCTGCGCTGCAGGCCATTAAATGTTAACACTTTCTGCACCTCCGCCCCCTCTCTTTCACGTATTCCTTCTTTCTCTTTCCCTCTATCTCTCGCTCATCTTTTTGGCCAGTTCCTTGATTTCTCTTCCATCTCTTTACTTCTCATTTTCTCCCATCTCTCTCTACCGTCTCTCACCTCCATGTATCTCCCTTTGATCCCTCGCTCACCCTCTCCTTGTATTCTCTTTCGTTTCTGTTTCTTTCCCTCTTCTCTTTCTCTCTGTCTCTCTTTCGTGACCCTGTCTTTCTCTCACTTTGCTCTTTCTCCCCATTTCTCCCTTTTCTCTTTATCTCTCCAAGCCTTTGTTCTCTCGGTCTCTTTTCTTCACTCCCTCCCTCCTTTTTATTTTAGTCTCTCTTATCTATCCATCTCTCTGCCCTCTCTCTCTCTCTCTCTCTCTCTCTCTCTTTACATTCCTGGTTGCTCTATCTCTCTCTTATCTCTCTTTCTTCTCCCTGTGTCTCTTTCTCTTCTCTGTCTCTCTTCCTTATCTATGGTTTTTCTTATCACTATCTTATCTGTCACTTTTCTCTTCAGTCTCTCACCTCCTTCTATGTCTCTCACGCATCTCTCTTTTTGCCTCTCTTTGTCTCCCCTCTCATTCTTTCTCTTTTCTCTCTTCATCTTCTTCCCATCATCCCTCTCTCAGTTCTTCTTGTTTTTCTCCTAATTTCCTAATATTTTCTCTCTTCTCATCTCTCCATTCTCCCTGTTTCTCCTTTGTCTCATTTCCCTCTCTTTGTATCACTCGTCTCCTTTCCCTCCCTCTCATTTCTCCTTGTTACTCCCGTCTCTCCCTTTTTAGTTTGCCCCTTCTCTTTGACTCTCTTTCGCTCTTCTATTCTGTCCTTCACTGCCTTCTGTCTCTCTTGCATCTCTTTGTGCTTCACTCATTTCCTTTCTCTCTCTCTTTTCTCTGTTCCTCTTTGTCCCATTCTCTTAGCCTCCCTCTCTTTTCTTTCCATTTCACCTTTTTTTTTTTCTTTTCTCTCTTTTTCTCACTGTACCCTTTCCCACCTTCTCATTTCTCCTTTTTCCCGGCATCTCTCTCCCTTTAGCCTTCCATTTTTCTCTTATCTCTCTCTCTCCCTCTCTCTCTCTCTCCCTCCTTCACTGTAAGTATGTGATGTGTGCCGGGGAGGAATGGAGGTAAGACAGATGCCAGCACTGAGCTGCTGTGTGAGGAGAAAGCAAACGAGGGGGCTGGCCGACACACACAAACACACACACACACACACACACACACACACACACACACACACACACACACACACACACACACACATACACACACACACACACACACACACACAGCACGAGGACGGACGCAAGGTGAGCACAGAAAAAGACAGGAACACAACCCATGGGAAGATCTGTTTGACCCTGTCCTCCTGACTCACAGCTCTTAAAGTGATCGCCCAATGAAAAACCCAGAGTCTGAGCTACACCATTAACCCCGCCCACCCCTCCTCAGGATATTGTTTAATTGGTCAGGGAAGCCATTCTGTAAGCACTGGACAAGAGCATTGGCTAAATGCCCTGAATGTAAACATAAACAGCGAAATGGGTCAGGATTGTTTGATGTCCCAAAACCAACACATTTACATATACCCACCTAAAATCTGCACACAGCTCCGCCCACTTACATTGAAGATGAAGAAGAAAGGCTGTTTTTTAAATAAGGCCAGACAACCAAAACTAAGCTAATTTTATGTCCTAAAGTTTGTGGACACCCCTTCCTAATTGAAATGGGTGTGCCATATCTTATCATACATAATAACATCTCCAACTTTTATGAATATCGTGATATATACCCTGAAATATCGTGTCATATCACTCATTTCATTTTGCTGCAGTAGTGGATTCTTGAAATAATGTTTTTAATTTAGTGTTTTGTCATATCGCCAAGAGTATCGTTATAGTAAAAATATCATAAAATATCATGATATTACATTAGGGCCATATCGCCCACCCCTAATGTACGAAACACACACACAAAAGTTTGTCTAGTCCCTGTTGAGAAAGTTTAGAAGTCTTGCCAAAAGAATAGGTAGAAGATATGCAAACATGAATTTATTGGCTCCATGCCAGAACAATATAAAGTCCCACAGCATTAAGCTTAGTTCAAGGTGAACCAAGTGGTGACCAGCCAACATCCTGACCTTGCTAATGCTCGTCTTGAGTGTGGTGAACGCAATCAAATTCTCACAGCAATGCTACAAAACATAGAACAACGTAGTGGAGGTCTTCCCTTACTGGAGAGTAGAGAGAGTAGAGACAGTTACTCCAACAAGAGCATGATAAACTCACTTGGATTCTGAAGAAACAATAAATCTGCCGACTGAGTTTGATCCAGTCACACCACATGGACATTATTCAACCACTTAATTATTTATATTAACACTTCCCCAACCTCACTTACATTCAAGTACACTTTACTCATGATTGGGTATTCACATTTTCACATTCTCTTTTTAGAACTGTCTTCTAACGTATGCATATTTATATTTATATTATATTTCTACGTCACATCAGTCACTTTCATAATCGATGTCATTGCACATTGCACTTTACTCTGTTAATTATTTAATTATTTATGACCATTAGCAACATCTACTGCACTGCTCCGTTTACAGATAGATCCTTACCTTGTATAGTTAGTTTTTTTTTTATAGCCTTATATATTTTCTATTCTTCTGTGTTTTGATTTGTCTGAGTATGTTTCTTATTGTATTGTGTTGTTGCTGCTGGATGCCTAAATTTCCTTCGGGATAAATAAAGTATCTATCTATCTATGTATGTATGTATTTATGTATGTATGTATCTATCCATCCATCTATCTATCTATCAAAAGGTGTTAAAACACTTTTTTTGTGCATGCATTGTGTTATAAAAGTTACTTTAGAGTTACTGTTAATTCCTTTTAAGTTCCATAAGAACTTTTTCTTTAATTTCAGGTTTTTTATGGGTATTAGCATGAGATTAGACACAGTGGGTCTTTATGGGGTCTCTGAGGGGCCTTTTTTATTTTTTAAACAAAGCCCACACAGAGCTACAGGTTGGAAACTCTCTGCATTTTGTGTTAAATGGAATTAATCTATTAAATGTGTGTGTTTGGTTGTGTGTAAATATCTGTCTGTGTGTGTGTGTGTGTGTGTGTGGTGGTCTCAGAACAGTGTGAGCCTCGTCAGGCACAGCAGTAACTAATCGGAGTGTTAAATGAGAGGAGATTATGATGGAGAGATAGAGAGAGTGTGTGTGTGTGTGTGTCTGTGTCTCTGTGTGTGTAGGACAAATTTTTACGGTCCAGCCCATCTGGCGATGACTGACATATAGCAAAGAGACACAGGCGGTCTCCCAGGCAACAGACAGGGCACCACTTCACGCCTTTGACTAAAGATAATTCTATACAATGGCAGGCAAAAGTTTGGGCACCCCGAGAGATCCAAGTACCAAAGGTCTCGGATCATAATTAGCTTTTTACAGCTACGGCTTGTTCTCAGTGATCATTAGGAAAGGTCAGGTGATGCAAATTTCATTTAGAGCTAATTGAATTGCGTAATTCTCAGCGCTATGCTATACTACCCTATATTCTATATAGACTGACTGTCCTATGACTTTTGCCATGTATTTTCCTTGTTGAAAGTGATGATTAGCACTATATTACCATAGTTTAATGTGTAGTTTCAATGTTTTATGGACAAATAAGCATAATCTTCATAATAATCTTCATAATAAGCAACAAAACAAACAAAAAAGATTGCTAGTAATTTGTCTCAGTAGCTAGCTAGCTAGCTAACTCTCCCTTTCCACCTTAAATAGTGCAACAGACAGCAGGACCTACAGCTTTTAAGGCGGAACAGAAAAATAAAATAGATTAAAAGCTAAATCAAAGCTAATTTCAGCTCCACATCACAGAGGGATTAAGAAATGGACAATAATAATTAATGTCTGCACCAATTTCCCTTCTTTCTGAAGACATACAAAATAAAGCCCTAAAGTTAACTAGTTAATCATCAGCAGCTAGGTTGCTGAACTTTAGCGCTCCTGATGACGTATCGGGTGCTTGAAGGTTTGTCCCGAATATTAGGGGGGAGGATTTCAGCCCTTTCCCCTTATAACTCTGTTCCAATGGAAGGGGTTACACTCGAAAAGAAGGGGTAGGGGCCAAGGGGTGAAATGGGATTGGGCCTTATTCCCTGTAAACCTATGACACTGTGAATAAAGGAACGCTAAATTCCTGCACAACGCCCAACAGGGAATATCCTACCTAGCCATCAATCTAGTACCTACTAGACTTCACTCACAAGATATCACCTCACAGCCTTTCCAGGTGTCAGCAGTCCCAAGCCATCCCATAAGGTAACACTATAACTTTTGGCATGTCAGTGTATTGTATTAAGGTGTTCGATAACCAGCTTAGCCAAGCATCAGTTCACAGAGCATATATGTGTGATGTGTGTGTGTGTGTGTTTGTGTGTGTGTGTAAGCGCAGGTCCGTCAGTCTCTTCCATCATCTTCATCATCATCATCATCCTCATCATAACCTAACCCCCTCCCCACCGTGCAATACTTAGAAGGCCATCGTCATGGAAACAAGGTGCAACAGGGCTCCGCCCCCCATGAAAAAAGGATGGGGGGGGGGGGAGAAAGCACCCCATCATCGTTATAGCAACCATTTTCCCCTATAATATTCTCCAGCATGATAATAAATCCACCATCAACGGCAGCGGCGGTAACAGCTCTGCAGTCCTCTGGCTCCGCCGGGTTTTGATCCGCGGATCTCCGGCGCATTTGGAAGTTCATTGCTTTTCCGAGAAAACAACGCCGTTCATTATTGCTTTGTGCGCGGTCAGCAAAAAAGCTTAATGCGAAGGGGTGCAGAGAGAACGGCTAGCCCCTTTCATTCCAGAGCATTAAATCAATTCCTTTTGTGCAAAAGCTGCCTATCGCTGCCGTTCATCCTGTGCTTTTCTTTTGTTGAAAGGTCTGGATGCCGTGAGCTTAAAAGTAGATATTTGTTCTTATGTATTTTATTTTCATTTTTTTTTAGATGTTCTGAGATGATTTGATGCTGTTTGCTGGTCATTGTGAACATCCTGGGTTATATTAGATGCTTTCCTTTGCTTTCAGCCTGCTGCCATCAGGGAGGAGACTGCGGTGTCTCGGGGCGAGGACCAGCAGACTGTGAGACAGCCCCATCCATCAGGCTGTGAGGATGCTGAACTCTCTTCCTGCTCTTCCCCCCATTCCAATCCTGCCCCCAGCACACACTCACTCAGCATCCTGACTCCCCACTAATACAGTACTGAAACTCTGCACTACAATACACAAAGTACTGGTCCCTTTCCAATCGGACTTGCAGTACACACACAATACCTGCACCACTGCTATACTTGCACTGTCAGTACGCACTTTCATTCCCCAAAAACTGTGAACTTTTAAGTACTTTACGCACTCATTCACTTTACCAGCCTTAAGCTTTATACCATATTTGCACTACTGTTATACGGGTTCTATTTATACTGTCCTCCCATCTCAATCACCATCAATATTGCACTATTGTCTTTCGTCTCACTTATGTTTTTTGTGTCTTGTTGTCTGGTACGTATAGTGTCTCCCACTCTTTTGGATTATAAATCTATTTCTTTTTACTTATATTTATATATCTATTTCGCCCCCACCAATACTGCACCTTGTTTTTGTCTCATGTATGTCTATTGTGTCCCTGCTGTATTGTACCCATAGTGTCTCCCATTCTTTCTTTTATTATATCTATTATCTGTACCTGCTATAAAATTAGGAATGAGAGTAATGTAATTTCAATTCTCTGTATGTCCTGTACATATGCAGTACTGACAATAAAACTACTTGACTTGACTTGACCTTATGGACTCGGGCAAGGGGTCTAGAAGACTAATGCTTGCACAAATTAGGGTGTTTTTTTTTTTTGTTTTTTTTTTTACACTGACAGTTTATATGAGTTGCTGTCGTTCCCAGTCTCTCCCACTGTGTTATAATATCACTGACAGTTGACTGTGGAATATTTAGTAGTGAGTAGTGAAATTTCACGACTGTACGACTGGACAGGTGCTGCATCCTATCAAGGTACCACGCTGGAATTCACGGAGCTCCTGAGAACATCGCCCCATTCTTTTATTTGTTTCAACCATCATTCTCTTTTTCTATGTATATGTATATATATATATATAACCAAATGTAAAGCCCATGCGGACTTACGTTACTAATATCTGTGCAAATTAAACTACTGTATGTTTCACTGATGAATACTAGGGTCCTTACAAAGCACTAAAACAAAAGTCATGTGACAATGAGCAAACAACACAAACACACACACACACACACACAAACACAAACAAACACACACACACACATGACTGATTTCTCCAGGCACAACAGAGGCATGCACTCCACTCAGTGTGTATTATGTGCAGTGGCATTTAGAGCCAATCAGTGATGCCACCTCGGGAAACACTTTTACACCAACCAAAACCTCTTGGTTCACGCACACACATCATGTCATCCAATAATAAACAGCCTATACGCGCAGAACATTCATCAACTCTGGATAGCAGAAGACAGAGAAGGTAAAAAAAAACACTGATAGTTACTGAAAACTGCTGGAATTAACACAACACAGACACAAACACACACACACACGCATCAGCCAATCATGAGCAACCTAGATACATAGAACATCCATCAACTGAAGATAGCAAAAGACAGACAATGTTTAAAAAAAACAACCAAAAAAAACAGCACACAACACTGATAGCCACTAAAACTGCTGGGTTTAACATGGCAAACAATCACACAAGCATGCAGACACACACACACACACACACACACAAGCATGCATACACACACACACACAGACAGAATAGTTAAGCTTGTTATAACAGAGATCCTATAAAGAACACAAGCTGTGAGCCAATGCTGAATCTTCCTGTTTGATCGAGATCCAGGACTCATAACCGCTCTAGTCAATTAGCAGCGCACCCACAGAGAGGACTAAAACCACACACACACACACACACACACTGAGCTGCCTTCTCTATATATCTAAAACTGCATTAGTATATTATACAGTATATCATACAGTATACACTGTACAATACATGTACACACGTGTGTGGACACTCCTTCTAATGAATACATTTGGTGGTTATTTTACTCCATTTCACTTATTGTCAACATTGAAAAGATAGAGAAGTACTGCCAATATAATATGGCACCCATGAAGATAAATATGCATGAACCTATAGACACCACCCCTATTGCCAGGCGTGGGCTAGCTAGAGGGCTATAAAGCCCCCTTGCTCTATTGATCTGTGGAGCAGTGGACCTTTGTTTCTGAATGCTATCAAACCCACACAGGAGTGCTGCAGCCAAAATCTAGTAAAAGACTTTCCCTGCCTCAAGTCTCTATGCTATGTGTCCGAGTCAAGTGTTTAGGAAGCAAGTCACATGGAATACTGAGTCATGTCTCCAGTCTTTAGGGTGCAAATCTTAGTCAAGAGTTTAGGCTGAAAATCAGAGTCGAGTTTCAAGTCTCAAGGTTGCAAATTAGAGTCAAGTCTCGAGTCTTTAAGATGCAAGTCAGAGCCTATTTTCAAGTCTCTAGGTTGCAAATTAGAATCAAGTCTCGAGTCTCAAATCTTAGTCAAGAGTTCAGGGTGAAAGTCAGAGTTTAGTCTCAAGTCTCTAGGTTGCAAATAAGAGTTAGGCCTAGAGTCTTTAGGGTGCAAATCTGAACCAATTGTTAGGATACAATTCATGAGTAGAGTCTCAAGTTTTATGCATGCAAGTCAGAGTCTAGACTCAAGTTTCTAGGTTGCAAATTTGAGGTTGAGTCTCAAGTCTTTAGAGTGCAAATCTGAGCCAAGTGTTAGGATACAAGTCAAGAGTAAAGTCTTAAGTGTTAAAATGCAAGTCAGAGTCTAATCTCAAGTCTCTAGAGTGACAAACAGAATCATGTTTTTAGGGTGCAAAACCTAGTAAACAGTAGACACAGTTACTTCAACTAAAGTGGTTTAAACTCTTTTTTTTATACCCTTGATTCCAGAAGAAATGATGAGTTAGCAGGTGTTCCAATACTTCTTCACATATTCTGTTGGTACGTTAGGAGATGCAAGAATCACCTTGCTTTTATCAAGTACATCCTTTCTCTGTTAATGTGCGTGAGAGCGAGTGGAGTGGTGTGATTTGCTGTCTGACACAGAGAGCTATAATTAAGGTTAAGGCAAGAGCAGCGAATAATTAGAACATGCTGGCCTGATCCACCCACCAGGGGGTGTCTCGAGTCTGGTTCATCCCAACTGCTCGCAGGCACACACCGATCTGAAGTCATCCTCGGGTTTAAACAATGTATCTTCTGCCCAATGACACCAGAAATATATTTTAAACTGCTGATAAAACCAGAAAAGCTAAGAACTAGGTTTGTAATATTCTGTTACATCATACTCCTCTTGGGGAAAGTTGAGGTGCAAGCCCAAGTCAAGTCCAGAGTCTCTCTCTGGTCTCTGTTTTGGGGGCAAATCCAAGTCAACAGTTTAGGGTGCAAGTCAGAATCAAGTCTTGAGTCTTTAGTCTCAAGTCTCTACCACTTGCAAGTCAAAGTCAAGTCTCAAGTCTTTAGGGGGTAAATCCAAGTCAATGGTTTAGGGTACAAGTCAGAGTCAAGTCTTACGTCTTTAGGGGGCAAATCCAAGGCAAATGTTTAGGGTGCAAGTCAGAGTCAAGTCTCAAGTATTTAGGGGAAAATCCAAGTCAAGGGTTTAGGATACAAGTCAGAGTGAAGTCTTGAGTCTTTAGTCTCAAGTCTCTACAACTTGCAAGTCAGAGTCATGTCTCAAGTCTTTAGGGAACAAATCCAAGTCAAGTCTTTAGGATACAACTCAGATTCAAGTCTCACGTAAAGTCATAAGTCTTTAGGGGGAAAATACAAGTCGAAGGTTGAGGGTGCAAGTCAGAGTCAAGTCTCAAGTCCTTAAGTGAAAATCCCAGTCAAGTATTTAGAGAGCAAGTCAGAGTCAACTCTTGAGTCTGTAGTCTCATATCTTTACGACTTGTGTCCGAGTCATGTTTAGGATGCAGGTAAGAGTAATGTCTTAAGTCTTTAGGGTGCAAATCTGATTCAAGTATTTAGGGTTCAAGTCAGAGTCAAGTGATGTGTTTCTAGTCTCAAGTCTTTAGTGTGCAAATCTGCTTGCTTTACAGAAACATCTAAGAATTCTACGCTACAGCACAAAGGACACAGGCTTGACGCATACTCATCTGACAGGAATTTTCCTTCAACAATTACTAAGTGAAAGGTTTAATAATATGAGGAAAGTGGTGACCTCGCCAATCGCTGAATTCCAGGACTGCAATTCCTGTGCTATTTACAGCCTAAAACAACTGATAACAGGTTTTTCAATTCATCAAATTAATAATCCACACAGGCCAGCCTGTGACGGCCCTGAAACCTTTCCAATTACTGCCTTGACAATGCAAATTCAGGAAGCTTTTGAGACCTGTGCGGACGGCCTTGGATCTTTTTTTCTTGCGCAAAGGCATTAATTCAACGTTCTTTCAGACTCTGCTGGAGAAAGAGCACAAATCCCACTACCACTCGTTGGACACTGCTATTCAAGGACTTAATGACGTGAATTACGCAGGTGCCCGTATGTCCAGGTTTACACTTGGACAACAAGAGCTTTCTCAATCATTTAGATATGGGTCTTGTAAACTTCCTGAAGCTTGGACAATTAAGCCTTCTCATTGCACCCTTTGAGTTGGGCTACTCTTCAAAAACTAATCAATTGAAGACCAAATCAATTCTGCTAGGTAGATCTAAATGACTAGATGACCACTCACCTCTTTGGACCAGCATGGTGACCTCGCTTCCTTTGGGGCACTTGCTCAGCATGTCCACCACCTGGTTGTGGGAAAGGTTCTGCACGTTCCTCTTGTTCACCTCAACAATAATGTCGCCTTCCCGCAGCCCTCGGCATCGCGGGTAATCCACAATCTGCTTGACTCTCTGGCCCCCACCGGACGGGCTGTCCGCTATGGTGAAGCCGAAGCCCTTGTCGCCTTTCTCCATGTGTACGGTGATCAGCTCGGGCTGCGTAGCAATGGATGACGCCAGTGTCACCACGTCGCTTGGGTAACGCTCCTGGGAGCTGTTTGAGGCCACCTCATCGGATGGACTGCGGGGTCGTGGGGGTTCACTGGAGCCATTCAGGCTGCCTCCAGCCCCGGCTGACTGGCTGCCATGGCTGGAAGGCGAGTCGTAGCTTTCCTGGCCATTGACAATAATAGGCTCTTTGTCCACAATGGCCACAGATGTCACCAGGCTGGTGTTGGGATCATCGGGATCAAAGGGTAGGGGGTAGCCCCGGCACAGCTCCAGGTCCACCATGGAGCCGATGGGGATGGACTGGAAGATCTTGACCACCTGGGCGTGCGTGTAGCCAAGCACGCAGGTGTCATTTACGCTGACGATGACGTCACCTGAAGAAAGGACAAAGGTGGTGGTCCTTAAGAGATCATATGTGCAGTACACTGGTTTACAGATTCTCTTTTAGAACACTGTTTGAATTACATACGATTACAAACTGTAGACCCTCCTAATACTTATTATTAAACACTTTATTGAACAAATGTAAGGTGCATCCACTGCTGACAGAATGGAATGGTCTGGAGGACCTAATCTTGGGCCTAAAACCATCATGGCCAATGCCATAGGGTATTTAATATAGGGCTTTTAAATACCCCCAGAACTGTGTTCTTTGGAATGGCATCTCTACACTCAATACCTCTGTTCTAGGTGCAACAAAGGAGGTAATTTTCTATGTATAGCCTTGATTTCAGAATATGTACTAGACAAAACAGATGTCTACAGACTTTGAACAATTAAACAGTAGCCCTATCCGGACAGGGTTTGTTTCTCCGAGGGTCCTGGGGTAATTTTCTCTTTTTTTGGGGGGTTCCTCTGTGATTTTATTCCCATCCGGAACAACCATGTATGTCTTTGTCTCAGACTTCGTCCTCTGTGAAAATTACAGGCTGAATTACCTACTGTTTTTACTGAAATTGTATTCCTGTCCAGACGCACAACTCTGAGTTTCGTCACTTCGTCCTTAATAAAATAGCTACTTGTCCACTGCCACGCACCATAATTACACTTTGGGCGCACGTTTCCATGGAGATCCACGTAAAACACAACAGCGAGTGGAAATGGACACAGCTCACAGGCGCGTTTCCATACGGACTCCCACACTTTGTGGTTGAGGACTGTACTTTCGATTTGCGAAATAAGAATTAGTGTCTCTTCTCTGCTTCAGTGTCTTTTAGAGCGCTCAGATGCCGCCATCGTGATCCGTATGCAAAACCTGATATCACCTAACAACGCGATGTCATGTGACCGAGAAAGCAAAAAAAAAAAAAAAAAAAACTCACTGGTTCCCTGGTTTTTTCAATGTGATATATTTTTTACAGATGTCCCCCTAAGATAGGGCTATTGTATGGTAGTATAACACAGAAAGAAAGTTGTTTTTCTTACCCGTCTCCATCTTGCCATCCAAGGCCGCCGGACCATCCAGCACCAGGCTTTTGATCTGCAGGAACTCGTCCGGCTCGTCTCCGCCCACCACAGTGAAGCCGAAACCGCGGCGGCTCTTCTTCAGTTTGGTGTTGATGAAGGTGCCCTTGAGCTCGGCTGGGTTTCGCGTAAAGAACGGCTTCCCTCCTGCAGGAAACAATAAGCAATCAATGAAGCTAAACACGGGGTTTTTCTCACATGACGCAAACACATGATTTGATTTGCATAAAATGTAACATTACCAGAAACAACCGTCATTTTTATGGGAAACTAGAGGACCCAAATATTTTTCATACGTTCTGCCTACAAATATTTCCTACATTACCAGCAGAGCAAAGCAATTATCTTCGCTAAATTATTCAAAGTGCTCTGAATTATTCATTGATAAATTGGACTGAACACTGAGTAATGTCAAAGGAGAACGCATTTGTAAAAATGCAATTATTACCCAATTACACACAGCAAGGGGGAATGAGTGACATTCGTACTGAACTGTCGGACAGTTCACTCTCTGGACACGAGCTGGTTCTTGTTTTAGAAGACTGGGGTTAAGTGTTGGGTAAAAAAGATGGGAGATGATCTTAGATCAGTAGGACTAGTGGATGATGGTATAACATCATAAGAGCTACAGACAAAACTATAAAAAGAGAAAAAGTGAGCTATAAGGAATGGTGGTATTAAGACAGAAGAGAGAGAGAGATGAGGAAAAAAGAGAGATAGGTAAGAATGAAAGTAAGGAAGACAAAGAAAGGATGGAAGGAAGGACAAAGAAAAAAGAAAGAAAGAAGGGAGAGAGCTGTACAGAGAAGAAACAGAGAGAGTTCTAGGAAAAGTCTGACAGAGAAAGGTAAAGGAATTGTTTTCAGGAATGAGGATGAGTTGGGGTTGTAGATAGAAAGAAAAGAAAGGAGAAAGGAAAAACGAGAGGAAAGAAGAAAAGAGAGGAAAAGACGAAAAGTTAGAAAAGGAGGGAGAAAGCAATAAAAAAACACTAGAGAAAGATTTATATGAAGGGAGAGAGCTATAGATAGAAAAAAAAAACAAAAAGGAAGAAAGACAAATAAAAAAGAAAGAAAAAAGGAAGGAAGAAAGAAAGACAGCAGACGAATTGCACTGGGAAAGACAGAGAGAGAGAAAGAAAGGAATAGAGAAAGGAAAAACAAAGAAAAAAGAGAGGAGCAATAAAGAGATAAAAGAGTAGAGAAAAAATCTATATGGAAACTCCTTGAGAGGAGGGAGAGAGATATAGAGTAAAAAAAAGAAAGAAAGAAAGAAAAAAATAAAGAAAAAAAAATAAAGAAAGAAAGAAAGAAAGAAAGGGAGAGATACAATTTGAGAAAGAGTCGTACTGAAAAAAGACTAAGAAAGTAGGGATAGAGCTATAGAGGGAAACAGATGGACAAATATAGGAAGAGTTGCACTGAAAAAAAAGACAGATGAAGGGAGAGTTGAAGTGTGTTTTTTTTTTTCCAATTTTAACTTAATGCTGAATGCAATCAAATCCTCACAGCAATGCTGAAACCAAAAATCTAATAGAAAGCCTAACAAAGTCTAAGTCTAACAAAAACATCATAAACTACTTTGATAGTCTGTGGATTCAATGGACCAACAGGTGTGTAAATACTTGTGCCTGTACTGTGTGGATGAATCAGCTGCAGATTATAAGTGGCTGTAAGTGAAGATGACGTACGTTTAGCTGCTATCTGTGGCGCGGCGGAGCCCGGCTCTCGGTACGTCTCCTGGTGGTTAGCATAGCTGGCTAGCGGCGCTCCTGACGGGTGCTCTTCTATCCATTCTGAAAGAGAGGAGAAGAGGGAAACACATCCTTACCATATGTGTGTGTATATTTATATACAGGGGTTGGACAATGAAACTGAAACACCTGGTTTTAGACCACAATAATTTATTGTTCTGGTGGAGTTGAGGTGCACATTAAATTCTGCCGTGATTTAAACAGCCGTGGTTTTATGTTTTTTGGATACAATCCGGGTTAGCACCCGAACATCCCTTTCAGACAGCTTCCTCTTGCAGTGTCCACAGTTAATCCTGTTGGATGTGGTTGGTCCTACTTGGTGGTATGCTGACATTACCCTGGATACCGTGGCTCTTGATGCATCACAAAGACTTGCTGTCTTGGTCACAGATGCACCAGCAAGACGTGCACCAACAACTTCTCCTCTTTTGAACTCCTCTTTTAGTATGTCACCCATAATTTTGTGTGCATTGCAATATTTTGAGCAGAACTGTGCTCTTACCCTGCTAATTAAACCTTCACACTCTGCTCTTACTGGTGCAATAATGTGCAATTAATGACCAGGCTGCTCCAATTTAGCCATGAAACCTCCCACACTAAAATGACAGGGGTTTCAGTTTCATTGTCCAACCCCTGTACATGTTTACACCAAAATATACCCAGACAATCAAGGTCAGCCATCACTGCTGAACAAGACAAGAGCTCTGCCCTAGGCCTTCAGAGCTCTGAGCACACATCTCCCGTCCTGTGCCCTCAGCCGGCCGCAGGTCGATATCAGGATAATGTTTTTTAACAGATGTCCCGCTGAGCTCAGAGAGAGATGAGGGGGAAAAACAGGGTAATGAAGGAGGCGCCGTTTAGCTGAGCAGGCTGGAAACAGGGCCTGAGCCGAACGTCCCATGAGGGGCAACCTGCATTTAAAGTGGGCCTCTGCAGGACATGTTAAATATGGAATATGGATGCAGCAGAGCTCTAATAGCAATACTGGAAATCACACGCTGACGATAAAAGCACAGTTTAATAGTGAAGCTTCCCAATCTGTGAAACATGACCCTAGTCTGAAAACACAAAAAATCAAGGTCGTGGGAAATGTGCTGGATTAGCATCAGTTTTACCCAATGCCAATCCTTTTTAAAGAGGGTATTTATGTGTAGTAAACAAAATAATAAAAAAAAATTAAATCTGTACTCAATTCTAGGTACAAAAATTGGAACTGGTGGTAAAAAAAAATAAAAAAAAAAATAAAAAAAAAATCTTATGACCATAATAGGCTTGCAGCCAGTGTTTAAAAACAAGTCACAGAATTTAAAACATCAAAAACAGTACAACAATAAATACACATATACTATAACTACTACTAACATAACAACATACTAAAAACAAACAACATCAGTCAACTGTAGTAGTAGTAGTAGTAGTAGTAATAATAATAATAATAATAGTAGTAGTAGCAATAATATTGTTTTATTGGAAGTAATCCTGGAAGAGTACTGTAATAGTTTTAATAGTCAGTAACAATAGTAATTATTATTATTTGTACTACTAGCAGTTATAGAAGTAACAGTGGCAGCAGTATAATGTAGCTGTTAGCAGTAGTAGTAATAGTAGTAGCAGTAGTGTATTTATTAATTATGAGTATTATTAATAGTATTGACAACAGTATTAGAAGTAGTAGCATCAGAAAGTAATATACGTATCAGTAACAATCGTAGTAGTA
Source organism: Astyanax mexicanus (assembly GCF_023375975.1). Classification (NCBI taxonomy): domain Eukaryota; kingdom Metazoa; phylum Chordata; class Actinopteri; order Characiformes; family Acestrorhamphidae; genus Astyanax; species Astyanax mexicanus. The sequence goes on from NC_064431.1 coordinate 26,691,478, forward strand.
AGAGTAGTATAGTTGGCAGTAACAGTAAAGTAGGTATAGTAGGTAGTAGCAGTAATAGTTGTAGTACTACTAGTAATAAGAGTAGGCATAGTAGCTGGTGTAAAAGTACTATTATTAGTACTAACAGTAAAGTAGGTATAACAGTGTATAAAAGGTAGTAGCAGTAATAGTAGTAGTAAAAGTAGGTATAGTATATAGTAGCAGTAATAGTAGTAGTACTAGTAGTAGTGAGAGTAAGCATAGTGGTATATACAGCTCTGGAAATATGAAGAGATCACTTCAGTTTCTGAATCATTTTCTCTGATTTTGATATTTATAGGTTTATGTTTGAGTAAAATGAACATTGTTTTTAATTCTATAAACTACAGACAACATTTCTCCCAAATTCCAAGTAAAAATATTCTCATTTAGAGCATTTATTTGCAGAAAATGAGAAATGGCTGGGAAAAAAAACACAAAGAAAACTATTTAATAATCATAAAGTTTTAAGAGTTCAGAAAACAATATTTGGTGGAATAACGCTGGTTTTTAATTTTAACAGTTGTCATGCATCTTGGCCTGTTCTCCTCCACCAGTCTTACACACTGCTTTTGGATAACTTTATGCTACTCACTCCTGGTGTAAATATTCAAGCAGTTAAGTTTGGTTTGATAGCTTGTGATCATGCATCTTCCTCTTGACTATATTTTAGAGGTTTTCAATTTGCTAAAAATAACTAATAACAGTAACTTGTTTGTAGTAGGTAGTAGCAGTAATATTAGTACTACTATTAGTAGCAAGAGTAGGTATAGTTGGCAGTAACAGTAAAGTAGGTATAGGAGGTAGTAGCAGTAATAGTAGTACTATTAGTAGTAGTAAAAATAGGTCTTAAATTAGAACATTTTAAGACCAGCTTTTAGCATGATGGACACAATCATAAACTCGCACCCTGCTCACCTTCAGTGGGCTGAGACTGCTCCAACTGCTTCTTCCTCTTAGCCTCCAGTATGGGGTTTTCATACTGAGTCTTTCTGTTAATATGACTGAGAGAGAGAGAGAGAGAGAAAGAGAGAGAGAGAGAGAGAGATAGTATAAAGACAGTGATAAATGTGAAGTCAGTGTTTGGAAGCTTATTTGTGCATTACTGCTGCTGCTCTTCATTCACACTAAGATCAGTGACCCGGGTTCAGCTCTTCCTCTGATCCTCACACCCCTTAAATAATAGACCAAACCCCATCATATACTGATATACTGACAACGGAGTGGCAGAGAAAGGGCTGAGTCAATGATAAGGTGGGGAAACATCTAGAAAACACACTCAAAAAGAGACAAAAACGAGGGGGAGGGGACAGGACCCTCTCTGCCTGGGAGAGATCGCTTTGAACAACATCAAAACACACGAATGCATTCATGTTTGAGCGCAACACACCCAAGGGTACCCGGCAGGCAGAGAGAGAGGCAGAGAGAGAGAGAGAGAGATATGAAACATGATGATAAAGGCATCAACAGAGGGATCGACCCCATGTGCAGTACGGCTCGGAATACACTGAGCGTATGCGAAGGGTTCTACTGTGAGGTAAAAGGTAAATTTCCCCTCAGTCTAAATATAAACCAGCAGAGACGTGTTTGGTGTACGAAGTTTAGCCTCTTTAGCTTCTTAAGCTCCTGTAGCATCTTTAGCGCTACGATGCTAATGATGCTAATCGCCCCTTTAAAGGAGAGAGCAGGTCATGCACTATATAGAAAAGTTAAACAGGACACATGGTTTTATTAATGGTTTCTACAAAAATCAAGGGTATTAAAAAGAGTTTACCCTAGTGAATAAAAGTAGATTAAAGTAAACTATCCACAATTATGCTATAGTGCACTAAAGTGTTCCTGTAGCCACATTATTATTAATCAGTATATTTAAAGAGCGCTAAAATAGAACAACTTTTTTGTACTAATTATATTTTACTGGTATAAAAATAGTATAAAAGTCTTAAATTGTGTAAAAGTGTACTTAACTGTACTATAATGGAACTATTTTAAATATACTTAAGTAACATTTGTATATGCATAAATTACTTCATGTATTTAAGCCTATATTTTAAATATGCTTAGTAAGTAAAATTATAGTACATTTAATGAGTATTATAACTGTATCACTATTATACACCGAGCATATTAGAAATGTATTATAAATATATATATTTACATTAGAGTACAAATATGCTTCTTGTTCCTGTCTTTTGTAAGTAGCACACTTTTAGTATATACTTCGTTGGATATAAAAATATATTTTAATATACTGTACTATACTTTATTGACATTTAAATGTGTTATTTAACACTGTATCCTAACATGTACTAATATTTATATTTTCCTAATTATAATTCCAGAGCATTAAAATACATTTTAACTGTTATATTAATGTAATACCTAAATATATATATTTTTTAAATGACCAATGTAATAGTTTAATTTACTTTCTAAAAAGTTGATGATACATTGATACATTGCACTTTACATACTTTCCTAAAAATAAACAAAAGTATATTTGGAAATAAGTATTTTAGAAGTAAAATGAATTACATTAAACTAAAAGTGTACTTCATATTAGTATATTTATTTAAAATACACTATATTGAACTTTTTAAAAAGTATGATCAAATTTTACTTACAAACATTTGATGAAAGCATAATATTAATGTACTTTAATATATTTTAGGTACATAAATCTGTGGGTACTTTGCACACTCAACAAGTCTCGGCTACAGGAGAGCCTTTGGTCTGAGGAAAAAAAAATTTAAGACTGTGATTTTTCACCAAACCATTCTTTTAGAAGAGAAAAAAAGAGAACTAATGAAAACAGAGGTGCATTGTGGGTAAAAGACTTGAGTTGTTTCATCACTTACTCGACGTAATAAACCCCGTACACTGGATCGTCAATCTTTTCCCAGCCTGCGGGCAACTCTGCGAAGGAGAAGAACAGAAAGAGAAGAGGAAATGAACTCCGCCGCTGCTGCCAAATTACACTATTCTTCTTTCCTTGCTCAGCCTTATTCTTTTACATTTTACACAGGCGATAAAACAATCAAGACCGAGCTTTCATTTCAGTATCAGGAGAGGAGCAGCAGCTATCAGGTGACCAAGCGGTGGTGTATCCATTTGTAAGACATCAAGCAAATGGAAATCTGGAGTGTAAAATATCTGCCTATCCCCGTCCCAAACCAATAAACGCATCTGCACATCGCTGGAGGTGATATGTGCTAATTGAGAGATCTAACGGTTCTCCAGAGAGAGCAGTATTTAATACAGCAGCGCTAACTGCTAGTGGCTCACTCCTCTGCACCTCTTTAGCTTTAAGGAAACAGTCAAAACATTGGAAACAATGAATGAATGACTATTGAACAACTGGCAATTAGTGGTGCTTGGTTCAATTAATCGGCTGAATGGGTGACTGGCTCGGAGTATGGCTCACTGGTCGGGTGACTGGCCAGCTGAGGGAAGACTGACTGGCTGCGTGACCTACTGACTGGCTGCATGACTGGCTGTGTGACTGACTGACTAGGTGAATTAATGCCCAACTGGCTAAGTGACTGGCTCGGTCACTGGCTCGTTCACTGGCTGGCTACATAAATGCATGACTGGTTGGGCACGTAAATGCACGAATGCATGACTGGTTGGGTACATGAATGCATGATTGGTTGGGTATGAAAATGCACAAATGCATGACTGGTTGGGTGTGTAAATGCACAAATGCATGACTGGTTGGGTATGTAAATGCATGACTGGTTGGGTACGTAAATGCATGACTGGTTGGGTGAGTAAATGCATGACTGGTTGGGTACATACATGCTTGACTGGTTGGGCACATAAATGCATGACTGATTGGGCACGTAAATGCATGACTGGTTGGGCACATAAATGCACGAGTGATTGGGCTCGTAAATGCATGACTGGATGACTGACTGGGAATGAGGTGCTTTGCACATCTTAAAGCACAGACTAATTCATGTCAATGCAGAAAATAGAATGATGGTACATGGAATGCAATACATACATATCAAATTGATTATAGAGCTAATAACATCATTACAGTGTATAGTAGGTAATATAAGGCATAATCAAGAATTAATGAGCTGTCATGCTGGCTCAGGAAAGCTGCATGCCAGGAAAGCAGTAAAATCTGAAAAGCAGGGGTTCAACTGCAGACCACTATTTGAAAATCTGTCAAATTGCAGCGGTAATAACAGAAGGACCACTGTGATAAACCTGTACTAAAGGACAGCACAAAATAAATAAGTGGGTGCTGATACAAAAATGATGGTTTAATATCCGGCAGCTTTGAGCATGATTATGACACAGCTATGGTGGATGATGAATACAAATGCAATTTTGTGGAATTAGACACGCGTCTTCTCTGCAACTGTTTTGGAAGGAACGTTGGAATGTGTGCGAGTGGTGAGTTAGCGGGATGCCTGGAGCCAGCAGTACGGGTCATTACCGCATTTTACAGAAGCAGCACCTTGATTGTGCTGCCTGTTAATTGGCCAGCGAAAGCAAAAGCATGTTTAGGAATGTTTTTGTGCAAGAAGAGTAAAGTCATTATCTCTCGCTCGCAGAGTGATAACAAATTAGCCAGATTGGTGTTCGTTCTAATGAATCCAAGAATGTCAGTCAACACTAATTGCGTGGGCATAATCTAGCGGTGATGGATTTTCCTTTAAGGGCATCTGGCTGTTTTTTTTTTTCCAGACTTAAAAATACAGCCAGGTGCCCTGAGATGCCTTATGATGGTACCATGCTGGAATTCACTCAGCTTCTGAGAGCAACACAAAATCTTTGGCCACGGAACTGACGGGAACCTGAGTTTAAGTGAATTGAATGGGTGAGCAAATATGTTTGACAAAATAATGTAATATAAAATATAAGTTCTGGTTGGGATCTACTGTCTTCGAGCTACATTCGTCTCGTGGAAGTTTTCTGGAATCCAGTTGGGCTGGGACAGTGTTTTCAGGCAACTCCTAGGAATTTGGGTAATTTGATTAGGCTCAAGACAATTTTGCCAAGCAAAAATTGTTCTTAAAATGTTGCTGGGCCTCTGTAATCAATCGTTGAGGTTCGGTCCCATTTCTGTTGGGCTACAGATCAAGTTCAGACCGTTTTTTGTTGAGATGCAATCAGGTTGGGACTGATGATGTTGAGGCTACTGTTGGAGAAAGTAAGTTTTGTTGGGTTACAGTTGAGTAAAGATAGAATGTTTTTGGTTTACAGTCGAGTTGCGACAAGGTTTATGTTGGGATTTAGCCGGGTTGAGAAAGAATTGGCTTGGGTTAAGACTGAATGTGTTCAGGTTAGAGTTGGGTAAGGTAATGGCAAAAACGTGTCATGTCGGGTTCAAACTATTTTGTTTAGACTCATTAAAGCATTGCCAGGCTACTGTCAGTTTCAGACAAAAAATAATATTGAGGTAACTTTTTTGAGGCTACCATCAGGTGGAAAGTTTCAGAAAGTTTTTGAGCTACATTCTGCTAGAGGTTGGAGTACTTGGTTGGGATGTTGAGATGTATTGAGGCATGTATTGGGCTTCAGACGGGAAAGAATCGAAAGTTTCAGGCTACAGTCAAGCAGCACAAGCCAGCACAAGAACGTTTCTTGGTTTTTGACTTTGGACGCAATTTGGTTTAGGCTCAGTCAGACTGAGAATACTCAAGTATACAGTTAATAAGGTTTAAATTTTTCTTTCAGCACTTGGGTTTGGATTCTGTACTTTGGATTCTTTGAGTTGGGATCTGGCAGAATGTTCTTGGGTCACACCGTGGCTCTATTCAAACCTTCAGACCTGATTAAAGCTGTCTCCAACACCACTGCTGGGAATCGTTCCTGCGGAGACTCTAGTGGCAAATCATCATTAAACTGCTCGAGTCTCATTCCGGTCTGATGTCAGGATGTGTTCCCTTTTATCTATGTCACGGAGGGACTCTTCACATCTTGCCTCCAGCCATCTGCAATGGCATCTGGTCAATGTTTCCAGTTGCTCCGATCGATGTCTATTGACCTTGCTTCCCCAATCCGTCTGGGTAATGAAAAAAATCACTGGTCTCGGAGGCCGATACTAACTACGCAAAATCCATTTCCACTCGGCTCCGGCCTTCAATTGAGTTCACAGACCTGAAGGAGGCAAAGGGGGGAGGCAGGGGACTCTGGGTTTCAAAGAGATGCACGGCGCTGGATGCACCGAAATGAAAAAACATGTCTCGACATAAAGTGACTGTGGGTGTGCGCTCGCTGTGCGTCACCGTTTCTGGGACGCCTAGTCATATGGATGTATACAGAAAACACCAACCGCTTTGATTGCAGGAGAGTCGTATTACGATTCCTGCCTGGGTTGCAAGAACAGCGATGAATATTTTATGTCAGACGGTGCAAACGACAGCACAACAAAGCTTGTTTTGAAATGATGTGACTTTTCACTTGGACCCGGTCTCTGATCGTGTGCACCGCAGAAAGCAAATAGAGGGAACCAAAGCAGAAAAGCATTAGCGCGGGAGATTGCGGGATTACGACACAGATACAGAGCTACTGCATGCAGACAATAGCCAATAAACCTGTCCGCACTGATACTGATCAGAAAGCAATTTTGTGGGGTTTTTATCATAGGTGTAGATAGGATTGCTTGGAAGACAACAAAAGCCTTGAGGTTTTCTAGTAGCTCTGTATAGTGAGGTATAGTGCAGAATCAACAGGAGAAAAAAAGAGAAGATTCCACAAAAGACAAGACATGAGGCCTACCTAAGTCATTGTCCAGTTCCTCGGTATGTACCCCTTCTTCTCGAGGCCAAGCGGAGGCAGGGAGGGAGCAGATAGATAAACAGATAGAGAGAAAAGAAGGACAGAGGGGATCACATTAGGGCATGTTCAGTCATTAGTCAATGCTAAGAGTTTATAGATACACAATTGTGGATTGCTCATGATTGCTTCGTGATCAGTGGATCAGCTGGCGATTTGTTAATTCTTATTTCATATTTATCCGTTTTGAACATTTAGACTGATTAAGCTCATTGATTGGTCTGGCACGGTATAGTCACATGACTGACAAAGTAAGCTGGAGGACAAGAAAGCTTGTTAATATGATTGCATGTCTAAATAAAACATACAGGTGCATCCCAAAAAAAAAATTTGAATATCACTGAAAACTTACTTTATTTCAGTAATTCAGTTCTAAATGTGGAACTTATATATTATATTGATGTATGTATTACACACAGTGATCTATTTTAAGAGTTTATTTCTTTTATTGTTCATGATTATGGCTTACAGGCAATAAAAAACCCACAAATCAGTGTCTCAGAAACGTTTAATATTATGTAAGACTAATTGGTACTTTTGGCAGTGTGGGCAGTGTGCCAAGTCCTGCAGGAAAATGAAATCCACATCCTCATAAAAGTTGTCAGCAGGGACAGAGGGAAGCATGAAGTAAAATTTGCATTTCATTTGGAAAATCAAGGGAGCAGAGTCTGGAGGAAGAGTGGAGAGATACACAGTCCAAACTGCTTGAGGTCTGAAGGTGTGAAGTTTCTACAATCAGTGATGGTTTGGAGAGACATGTCTGTCATCTGCTGGTGTTGATCCACTGTGATATATCAAGTCTACAGTCTTACAGAACTACATGCTTCCCTCTGCTGACAACTTTTATGGAGATTATTATTATTTTATGGATTTCATTTTCCAGCAGGACTTGGCACACTGCCCACACTGCCAAAACTGTGAGGAAGCATAGTTGTAAGAGTTCGATATGACTATTTTTATTTGCTGAAAAAAGGCTTCTGGTGCATGCGGAATAGCTTTGAACAGGTATGAATAGGTCTTTTACAATAAATTAAGGTGTGTCACGGTGTGCTTTTTCACATATGAAAAAAAGAACATCAAGATTTAAGCCAGTTACACAATGATAAAAGCATTAACACTGTGCCTTCATAGTCATCGTGACAGACCTTCCAACTACTATATGACACACATACAGTATGTAGTATAATTTGATCGGTTTCTTCTGTTCCAAATGTAAGTTACAACCAGCAAGGGAAGCTTCAGCAATTCCTAATAGAGGCTTTAATCCAAATAAACGCTAATTAAATATTTCCTAATTTGGGAATTAAAAGAAGCAGTCAGATATTCTGCGTGCTGCAAGCCTCCAGTGGTTTTAAATATGACTAATAACCACTTAACGTCAGACTGCAGCCTGGTAAAACTGATGTTCAGAAAGATGACTGAACCCACCCACTGATGACAACCTCTATATTCTTACTGCAACCTTGATTTCAAATGAACATAACCGAGCTCTCATTCTCTTCTATGCATGTTTTAGAATCTCTCAGGAACGCAGAGGGTGGAAAAGTGAGAGGGCAAAGTGGGAAGAGAGAGAAGCAAGCTCAGAAAGAACACCTTGTCCAGGTTTGTGAGAGAGTGTGTGTGTGAGAGAGTGTGTGTGTGTGTGTATCAGGAAATTAAAGTACCTTGATAGAAGTAAAAAAAAAAAGCACAGATAGAGTAAAGATTGATGAGGAGGGCTGGGGTTAGAGCAGTGACTCAGTGCATCAGATTTTACCTTGAATATCTGAACAATCGTGAGGAATTCTTGATGTACTTGTACATAACCCACAAAGCACTGATCTAGGCTCAGTAGCTATCTGCACTGTGTGAATTTTAACCCAAAGCGAAAGAAAAAACACTAAAATCCAAGACCTGCTCAAGATTAAATAGACCAAGATTAGTGCTGTGCAATAATAGTGCATCTCCAAAAATTAGAATATCATTGTAAATTTACTGATGGTCAGTGATGGTTTGGAGAGACATGTCTGTCATCTGCTGGTGTTGATCCACTGTGTTTTATCAAGTCCAAAAATGTCAGTGCAGTTTTGTTTTCCCGTAAGATCTTACAGCATTTCATGCTTCCCTCTGCTGATAACTTTTATTTCATTTTCCAGCAGGATTTTGTTTTTTGTTTTTTTTGTTAGCCATAATCATTAATAGTAAAAGACATAAATGCTTAAAATAGATAACCCTGTGTGTAATACATCTATATAATACACGAGTTTCAATTTTTGAACTGAATTACTGAAATAAAGTAACGTATCATTGATATTAAATATTTTTATTTTTTGGGATGTCTAGACCACAACACTTTTCACAACAATTTTCCTTATTAACAAAAGCCTGGTGTCCTCCTATGAGGCCATTATACTGTCACCTAGTGGTTGGCGAAGAGTTTAACACGTTAAAGTTTCGATAAAAAAAAAAAAAAAAAAATATATATATATATATATATATATATATATTTATTTTTTTTTTGCACAACATTACATATTGCAACTTAAATATTAAATTAATATCCTCATATGTGGACATCTTTTTTATTTTACTCAGAAACTACATCATGTAAAAAGATCATTCTTTTTTTCCTTTTCATTTTTTTTACAATAAGCAGGTGCCAATTAGCCCAAATAGCAAAGAGAAATAAAAATACATATACTGTTAATATATATATATATATATATATATATATATATATATATATATATATATATATATATATATATATATATATTGTTTCAGTATTGTCATATCGCTGGAATTTACACTGCTCATTATCAATACTACATACTTATATCCAATACTGGACACATTAATTAATAAGTTAATAAATTATTAATATCATGAAATACCATGTAAAAGCGACAAGCATGCCCTTGCTGTACAGTCTTGCCCAAGGACTCTTATTGGTGTAGTAAAGCATAGTAACCCAGCCCAGGAATTGAACCCAAGCGTCTAACATGATGTGATAGCTGGGGTAGGTAGTGGTGTTATCCACTGTGATACACCAACCAGTCTTAAGAGTCTTAAGGGTCAAACTGTCTTCGGTTCTTCTTTAAAGCTTCAACACAGTTTCTCCAAATCTGACCTGACTCTGCCTGGCCTTCAACACACACACACGCTCTCACACACACAAACACACACACGCTCACACACACACACTCACACACACTTCCTCCTGAAGTTCTAACAGTGCCACAGAAGAGCTAACTGTAACCGACAGAGCTTCTGCGAGAGCGCCTGAGCTCGAGCCGCAGGCATAAACCACGTAGCCGTGGATAATCTCATTCAACATGTGCTGAAGACCTAATACCACACTCAAACTTTCTTTATGAATACATAATCAGCGCAGAGAGAGAGTGTGTGAGTGTGTGGGTATCTGTGTGTGTGAGAATGTGCAGTGTGTAATTAAGATGAAGAGGCTGAGGAAGAAGAGGGCAGAATGATGTACAGTAGGCCTATTTGTGCTGGATGATGCGAATAATCCTGTCCCTCCTTAAAGCTTTGAAGTGTTTGTGTCAGGCCTGAGGATTACGGCTGCACGGAAAAAAAATACTATGACAGCTCAACAGAGCCACCTATAGGCCGCTGAGAGATTACACCAGCAACATGTGGCGTATAGGGGTGGAGTCTACAGAAAGTATAGAGTATAAATATGGTGCAGAATTTTACTTAAAGACTGATTAACTCAATTCAGACTCTTTTTATTACTTATTATACAGCTTTGAAAAAAAAATTAAGAGACCACTTCAGTCTCTACAACAGTTTTGAGCTGATTTTGCTATTTATAGGTTTATGTTTGAGTAAAATGAACATTGTTGTTTTATTCTATAAACTACAAACAAAACATTTCTCCCAAATTCCAAATAAAAATATTGTAATTTAGAGCATTTACTTGCAGAAAATGAGAAATGACTGAAATTACAAAAAGATGTAGAGCTTTCAAAAAGCCAAGTTCATATTCATCAAGTTTTAAGAGTTCAGAAATCAATATTTGGTGGAATATCCCTGGTGGTTTTTAATCACATTTTTTCCTCCTTCACCAGTCTTACACACTGCTTTTGGATAACTTTATGCTGCTTTACTCCTGGTGCAAAAAAATTCAAGCAGTTCAGTTTGGTTTGATGGCTTGTGATCATCCATCTTCCTCTTAATTATATTCTAGTGTTTTTTTAATTTAGCGAAATCAAAGAAAGTCATAATTTATAAGTGGTCTCTTATTGTTTTCCAGAGCTGTATATAAGTAAATTAATCCCTTAATCACCTGTTTAATTGAAATATATTTACATATCTACACTAGGTGTTCACAGGTCTGGAATAAAAATATATTAATTTATTGTACATAGAGTAATATTACATATATTATTGTAATAATTGCAATAAGGGTATTTTAGTTTTGTTCAACATTTTAAGATTTCTGTAAACAGGAAGTGAACAAAACATGGCAAAAACCTAATTAGTCAAATAATAATAATAATTTAAAAAAAAGCATGGCCAGTTTAAACTGCTCAAGTTGATTAAACTGTTTGAGCATCTTAACAATTGACCAGTATACTGTATTTTTTGGACTACAGGGTTCACTTAAAATCCTTTAATTTCCCCCAAAAAATCGACAGTGCGCCTTATGTATGAATAATACCCGTCAGGTATTTAGGAGCAGTAAAGCCACTGTGTTAAAACAAGCTAAGTCAGAAGAACCGCGAGCTCATAGCACCTCAGTCTAGCACTAATCGGGCAGCACTTACGTCACAGTAGCGCTGCGGTTAGCGGCTAATGCTAATGCTGCTGCACCAAGCCTTAGTGTTGGAGAAAAGTTCCCTAAAAAACCCACCCTTAGACAAAATATTAGAAATCTAAGCTTACTGTAAATAAACAGAAGCGCTTTACTCACTGCAAATTCGACTGGCATCCACTTTGTCACGTTGTAAATCCAGTCTAAAAAGCTCATTACTATTCCATAGCTTCTCAATGTAATTTGTTTTATGTCTTTTAAATGAGTTTTACTAGTCCTGTAGTTTAATGTTTGAATTTCTGAATTACTTTGGTGAACTAATGTTGTGTAAAATGTGCTCTAGAAATAAATTAACTTTGACGTTGATCCAAAACCAGATAATCTCACACCACCACCCCACACTATTCACAACAGTAAACACCACTCGAATGGAAAGTAAAGGCTTTGGAAGCCACCCTACCATCATCATCGCACTCCTCCAGGGGCTTCTGGGGCTTGTCCAGGCACCGTGGGTCTATCCAGGACGTGGTCTTTGTGTTGTGGCTGAGGAAACACAGGCAGAGAGGCGGTGATTGTTTAGGGGGATATGAGATACCCAATCTTTTCCACCCACCAGAGTAATGAAAAACATCTATAAGCCAAACAGCAGAGTCTGGAGCTGGAGGTTTAAATGTCATATCAATTTATTTAACTAAAAAAACACACATAGTGGGAGAGTGGGAGGAGACACACTGACCCTCAGCACTGTAGTCTGCATGTTTTATCGATGTAGTTTGAAGTCCTTTTGTTGAAGTTATGCTTGTCATATAAAATGTGTAATATGGTTAAGGTGGAGGATTTACTTTTTTTTTTATTTATAAGCCAAGATTTTTACCCGCACTATATATTACGATAATGTTTGTGTTTTTAATTTTTTTTTACTGTGTAAAAACAAGATTTGGATTCAAATATAAATATCTAAATCTATTACTGTAAAAAATTAAACAGATAATTATAATAACTTATAATTATATTTTAATAAAATATAATTCTTTTATTTTTGTTGAGCAAACTGTGCTCATCTAAACAATGTAAAATTAAAAACTGAACTGATTAGAGTTGGGCAGTTCCTGAGTGGACGCTAAGCTGTTTCTAGGTGGTTGCTGTGATGTTGCTAGGTGAACCGCCTCAATAAAGCCTGAATTTGTTTTATTTAAACTTTATTTTATGAATTATTATTTTACAATGTGTTTTTTTTTTCTTTTTATTAGTTTATTTTGACTAATTTGTTTTTAATAGTACAGTTATTTTATATTATTTAAATTTTATTTTATTTTATATATTAGTTCATAATAGTTTTTTTTGTCTTATTTTGTATTTTGACGAATGTTTATCTCTTAATTAAACATTTAATCATTTGGACATAATTTATACTGATACTTTTTATTTACACTATTTTACATTTATTTTATGTTTTTATTTTGATTCTAATGTTCTTAGTTCATTGCTATTAATTTAATCATTTTTTATCATACTTATATTTTTATAACATTTTTACTATCAGTATTTTTCTCTGCATTTTATATTTCATCAATTATTTATGTTTTGTGTGTTAATTTTTTTATGGCTTTTTTTTAAATTCAGCATATATTTTATTAATCTATACAAAATTTTACTTAAAAAAAATAATTATTTAAAAAAATGTTTTGCCTATTGACTATTTTTTATTTCAAAATTTTAATCTAAATATTTCGATTTCCTTTAAAATCGAAAGCTGCTTATTTACCTCCTCAGAGTTAAAATAAAGGTTGACTGACTGAATGCTAAGGAGTTATATACAGTATAACACTAAGTGTTTGCTATTATGATGAGTTGTGGTTCATATGATATTCCAGGGGGTTTCTGTGGTGTCCTCACTTGCTTAATACAGCGGTATTACAGGGGGTTGCTATGGTGTTGCTAAGTGACTGTCTACAGTGTCTGAACAGGCACGCTTATATTTCTATTTTATACCAGGCAATGTTTAATCATTTAATTCTTAAAACAGCATATTAATATTAAAATCTTCTAATCATACTGAATAAAACCACGACCACGACAGATTTTCAGCTTTGTTCAGAGTTTCTGCTGCTGCACTACTTCTGTTCCAACAATGCTGAGTAAAAAAAAAAAACTCTAAATGTCAGGATACACATTATGTAGCATTAACTCGCCTTCAAGCGTTGCATAATTACATTTTTGCCACAGGTGACCACATTCGAGTGGTTTTATTACAGAGAAATCTGCTGGCGTTTGCTGGTTTTGATGCATTCTAATCCTCAACAGTAAGTGAAGTGTTTAAATAAAGAAAGCATTCAGCACTAAATACAGGCCTGTAGGATCACTATAGAACAATCACAGCGGCTGTACTGATTAAAACAATCACAACATCACAACATGCTTCGGAAAGCTGATTATATTTGTGAGATTGTTTTTATACAATATTTTATTATAAAAAAATATCAATGTTAAGGTGATGCTTGGTTATTGTGCTAAACAAATCTGAATTTTATTCAGTTTACTCTAATTCTAATACTCTAAAATGTCGTAAAACATTGTATCTCCAATGTTTGGGGATTGTTTTTTTTTTCCTTTTTACAATTAATTTAAGTCTTTAAAAGTCTTTAAAAGTACTTTAATACACTTACACTATATTGTTCAACATGTTTTAAAGTATTAACAATTTAACCAATGAAAAGCACTGAAATTGGGTCTTTAACATTATTATACCTGCAAATGATTACATTGCACACATGCTACTTTTTTATACTGCTGCTGTCCAATGAAAAACATGTATCTTTATTTTCTCCATTATTTAATGTAATGTGTTCACTGCTTACAGAAAGGCTCTAAAATTACTTGTAAAAAAACAACTTATATGCATTGACTTCCATTCAAAATTAAGAACAGTTAGGAAGTAAAATTACTTTTTGGAGATACAGTACATGTTTTTTATTGGACAGAGACTTAAAAACAATTAAAAAATTAAAGACACTTATACTTCGGTATACTACAGTTCTGTATAGTGCACTATAGTAATTAAATTAGGAGAAGCATAAAGTTATGCAAAAGCAATGTGTAAGACTGGTGGAGGAGAACATCAGTTTTCATGCCAAGACGAATGAAAACTAATTAAAACCAGGGTTATTCCACCAAATATTGATTTCTGAACTTTATGAATATTGACTTGTTTTCTTTGCATTGTTTTAGGCCTGAAAGCCCTGCATCTTGTTCATTATCTCCAAATAAATGATTATTTAAAAATCTGAGAGAGATGTTGTCTGTAGTTTATAGGATAAAACAACAGTGTTCATTTTACTCAAACATTTATCTATAAATAGCAAAATCAGAAAAACTGATTCAGAAACTGAAGTGGTCTCTTAATTTTTTCCCAGAGTATATACTTCTGTCTGTATGTTTAAGATGTTAAGAAGTAAGTATCACTTTAAACAAAGGACATTTCTAAAATACAGCCTTTAGCTTCTTAATATAGGACTATTTAGTCCCCAAAACGCCACAAAACCATTACATTGCTGTCAATACTAAAGTTAATAAATTCTTATAGCATTAAAATCATATAATTTAATCACAGTAAATGTAATATTAAGAGTTTTCTTACTCTATAAAGTAGACCTCTCCGCTCTCTGTGTAGGCCATCTCCCAGTTCTCGGGCAGAGGGCCCAGTGGGTCCTCGTCCGTGGGGTGGCTGGGGTGTGTGTGTGTGTTCTGCGTGCTCTCCGTGGTTGACGCCAAGGCGTTGTTGAGCCGGTGGGCCGGGGCGAAGGGGCGCACCGAGTGGTGCTCGTCTGGTTCACTCGAGTCTCCTGTATACACACACACACACATATATATATATATATATATATATATATATATATATATATATATATACACAAAGACTTAGATCAAGGTTGTGTCTTCTTCTGAGAATAAGCTCTCTACTCACACACACACTCTCTCTCTCTGCTGCTGCGAACAGTAAAACACTTCTTCTATGCTTAGCTCTCCTCTCTGGGGGGTCGGGGGTGGGCACTGTGGGTCACTTAACACCCCTCCCTCTGACTTCCTGACCTACTTACATTGATTAAAAGCCGTTTACACTTACTCTCCACCCCCCCCCCCCAATCACTCTCACTCGTCCACACTTTTTACACACTCCCCTACCTGACTGTCTGCAGCCATCAGCTTCTCAGACGCATACCAACTACCAATCACACCAATCAGCACAGAGAATCAACACAACAGCTGATCACTAATTAATAAACACACACACACTCAGACTCACAGACTGAGACCACTTTATACACACCTTTCTTAAACATGACTGAACACTTCCTCTACTAACTAAGATATGATCCTAACACTAAGAGATACAGAGAAAGAGAGAGAGAGAGAGAGAGAGAGAGAGAGATATAGAGAGAAAGAGACTGCTGGATGTGTAGTTACAGACAGAGAGATAGACATAGAGAAAGAGACTGACACAGACAAACAGACAGAGAAACAGACAGATGGATGGACAGTTACAGAGAGGGAGAAATGGAGAAACTGAGACTGACAGACAAAAAGACAGACAGTTACAGACAAAGAGAGATAGATGGAGAGAAAGAGACCAAGATAGATAATTAGACAGACAGGTAGAGAGATGAAGCAATATAGAGAGAGAAAGACAAACAGAAATAGACAGACAGACATAAACAGACAGACAGACAGACTGTATTAGCCAAAAGGACTGATGGATGGACAGTTACAGACAGACAGACAGACAGATAGATACTGAGACAGACAGACAGACAGACAGATAGACAGTTACAGAGAGGGAAGGATTGAAAGAGTGAGACAGACAGAAAGACAGAGACAGATTGGCCAAAAGGATGGATGAATGGACAGTTACAGAGAGGAAGAGATAGAAAGACTGAGACAGACAGACAGGCAGAGAGAGAGAGAGAGAGAGAGAGAGAGAGAGATAAACAGAAATAGACTAACAGACAGGCAGATTGGCCAGCGGGAAGGATGGATGGAGGGAGACAAAGAGAAAGAGCTGGGGACAGACGGATAGAATGATAAACTGAGGGATGGACAGTGAGATAGAAAGAGACTGAAAGAGTCAGACAGAAAAACAGACAGAGAAAGAGACAGTTAGAGAGAGAGAATTAGATAGAGAGAAAGAGATAGATGGATGATGGATAGATACATAGACAAATTAAAGTAGTTGTCACTTCATTAGAAAGGGTGTCCACAAACTTTTGGACATATTGTAATATGCCATGTACATATATAAGTATTGCTATATTATTTCAGATTATCTCACTCTGAACACACAGTGAGAGTGAGGGTCCAGGCCACGCCCACACTCCTAATACAGATAAACAATTACCCCATCCTGACAGTGTTAAATTAATGTGCTCACAGTCTCCACAGCCAGAGGGCGCCGTTCTGCCACTCAGCCTGGCAGCCAGACAGCAGCTCCTCACACTTGTAGCTCTATGTTCACTAAACTCTAGTCTACATAGCCTTACTGCTCAGATATGATTCTTATCCTGAGAATACATCTATTTAATATTATTGCCCATTCCTTAATTCCTCTGTGATAGGGAGCTAAAATCAGCTTTAATTAGCTTTTATTTGATTTCATTTTTCTTGTTCCACCTTAAACGCTGCAGCCTTTGCTGTCTGTTGCTCCATTTAAGGTAGAAGGTTTAGTAACTTGCTAGCTACTGAAACGGACTACTAGCAATTTTTTTATGCTCATTATAAAGACAATTACCATAAAACATTGAAACTACACTTTTATATCTGTGGTAATATAGAGGTTTTCATCATTTTTATCAAGGAAAATACTCACATTTGTGGGATTCATATTAGAATACCTGAGCACATGGTCAACACAGACTAAGTCTAAATATAAATATAATATTCTGTAGATGGTTGCAAAAAGTCTGATATACAGCTCTGGAAAAAAGCTAAAAAAACACTTTAGTTTCTGAATCAGTTATCAGGTTTCTGAAACATTTCTCCCAAATTCCAAATAAAAATGTTTCAATTTACAGCATTTTCAGAAAATGATTTTATTGGCTGAAATAACAACAAGAAGATGCAGAGCTTTCACACCTCAAGTAACTCAAAGAAAACAAGTTCTTCTTCATAATGTCTAATAATAATATTTGGTGGAATAACCATTTTTTTTTATCACAGTTTTGGCATGTTCTCCTTCACCAGTTTTACACACTGCTTTTGGATAACTTTATGCTACTCACTCCTGGTACAAAAATTCAAGCAGTTCAGCTTGGTTTCATGGCTTGTGATCATTCATCTTGATTATATTCCAGAGGTTTTCAAATAGGTAAAATCCAAGAAACTCATCACTTTTAAGTGGTCTCTTATTTATTTATTTTTTTCCAGAGCTGTACTTACCTCTGAACGGCAAAAAAGCTAGCGCTGCGGGTAGCGGCTTATGTTGATACTGCTCCAGCCTTGGGGCTGGACAAACTTCACTGAAACTCCTTCACTTTCCCCCTGTACTTTAGCGGAGTAATTTACTTATGTGAGGCTAATTGCTTGTTAATGTGTGCTAATGTCAATGAAGTTCAATTAATTCAATTGATTAATCGATTCTTTGGTCGCTTGTGCCGCCGCCATTTTTCCAGTGATTCTCTCTGTTTTGAGTGTGCCTCTGAAGTATCTTTTAAGTACTAAGTGCTTAAGGGGATAGGGTCTTCATCTATCTGTAGTAATATGATGATTTATGCAGAGCTGCACACCTGTGAAGCTGCTGTTCATTTCAGGAAGCTCCTCCTCATCCTCTGTTTCTGCTATTCCAGCATTCTGCATCTCATTGTAGGATTTGCTGCGGCGGGGCGTGAGCTGCTGAGAGATGGGCTGGCCGGCCGCACGAACATCACTGCTGACCACCCTCACACCGGGGGGCTGCGGCGAGGGCTTCGGGGTCCCATAGTAGTTACCTAGGCAACAAGGGAATACTGGTGTGAGTTGGCAGAAAAAGAAAACTGTAGAGAAAACAAAATGTGGGTTTTTTTTTTTTTTTTTTATAGCTTGGCTGATTTGACCAGATACCCTCATAAAACCTCATTAAATGAGGTGAGCTAAGGATAATTATGATTATAATGATGACTTTAATGATGATGGAGGTGATGGAGGTGGTGATGGTTTATTGGTAGATGCTCTTATGCTGATTAGATGCCTAATGGCACAGTTACAGTGTTGGGTAAGAGAATTAGATCAGTGTTTAGAAGAATAGAACAGGACATCTATTATTCTGTGTGGTAAATGAAAGTGTGTGTAAATATATATATATATATATATATATGTGTGTGTGTACGTGTGTGTGTAAGAATGTGTGTGTGTGTGTGTGTGTGTGAGTACGACACACAGGGTGTGATGCAATCGTGTGAAATGTCCATGTTTTGGTGGTCTAAACACAGAAGGCACAGAAGGCACAGCCGGGTCCCTCCATTTCACACTAGAAGCTAGAATCCTTCATATTCTTAATTTTATACAGTGTTATATTATAATACACCAGCATGCCAAAAATAATGGGACAGGAATTTAGTGCATCTCAAAAAAAATTAATTCAGTTCAAAATTTATTGTTGATGATTTTGGCTTTCAGCCAATTAAAACGCAAAAATCAATGTCTCAGAAAATTTGAATATTATATAAGAACAATTGGTACTTTTGGCAGTGTAGGCAGTGTGCCAAGTCCTGCTGGAAAATGAAATTCTCATCTCCATAAAAGCTGTTATCAGCAGAGAGAAGCATGAAGTGCTGTAAGATTCTCTGGGAAAACACTGCACTGAATTTGATATAACACAGTGGATCAACACCAGCAGATGACCGACATGCCTCTCCAAACCATCACTGATTGTTGGAAACTTCACACCTTCCGACCTCAAAGCAGCTTGAACTCTGTGTCTCTCCGCTCTTCCTCCAGACTCTGCTCCCTCGATTTACAAATGAAATGTAAATTGTAAAATTTACTGATGGTCAGTGATGGTTTGGAGAGACATGTCTGTCATCTGCTGGTGTTGATCCACTGCTTATTGATTGAATTTCTGACTAGTATAAAGATGATTCTCTTAAACCCTTACCTTCATAAGAGCCAATTTCCAGAAGCGTCCCGCTCTGTTCGAGTTTCAGGAAGTCATCCACAGACAGGAAGTTGTAGTCCACACCAGGCACCTCTCCGTCACGAGGTGGGCGGGTCGTACCTGCAATAAACAGGAGGAAATATGATTAAAAAAAAAAATGTGTTTGTGCTCATACAGTCCCCTACCCCGCTCACCCCTCACAGTTTATGGATAAGTTTTTTTTTGTGAGATTTTATCAGTGATGTAAAATACAGCTCTGGAAAGAAATAATAATGTTTTTTTTCTCTGGAATATAATCAAGAGGAAGATGGATGATCACAAGCCATCAAACCAAGCTGAACTGCTTGAATTATTTTTGCACCAGGAGTGAGTAGCATAAAGTTTTTCAAAAGCAGTGTGTAAGACTGGTGGAGGAGAACATGATGCAAATATGCATTAAACCTGTGATCTCTTTATTTTTTCCAAAGCTGTATAATGGGAGTTTTCCCAACAGAGATTTATAAATAAGAACAATGTACCAGTGCTGCTCTCTCTAAAGGCTTTTTGATTTGGTCTCTTAGCTCTCTCTTCATTAAGTACACAGTGATGTGTGCAAATTAATGAGTTGGATATATAAATAAAAAATAAAAAAAACCTGCAAAAGCACTGTGATACAATGTGATATCTAAACTGCGAAGTAAAGAGGAATGGGCATGCATATCTGTCTGATGTCTCATCTGCATTTGAGATGGGTGATGATGAACCACGTGAATTTTACCAAACTAAAAACCTCTGGAATATAATCAACAGGAAGATGATCACAAGCCATTAAACCAAGCTGAACTGCTTGAATTTGTGCACCAGGAGTGAGTAGCATAAAGTTATCCAAAAGCAGTGTGTAAGACTGGTGGAGGAGAAGATGCCAAGATGCATAAAAAAACATGTGATTCCTCACCGAACTACTCCTTCTACTGATCCACTGAAGGTGAGAATCAGCAGCGTGTTTTCCAGGCTGCAGCTCGTGGTGGGCGTCAGTAAAGACATCATCACTTATTCATAAAGCTGTGAACTGGCATGACGAAGCATATTCAGGCTTCGTACAGCAATCTGGCCACAGTCTACCTGCATGTGCTACACGCTAACAGTGTGCGGCTGGGTGTGAGCCGTGCTGGAGCGCGGCGGAGGCGGTGGGGGAGGAGATCGTGTAACATATTGGAAGGTAAACGATGACAGGAGGCAACAGAGAGCGAGCTAATGTACGCCAGCCAGGCCTGCCCTCTATCTGACTGCCAACCTCTCACTCACCTTCTGTGTGTGTCTCTCTCTCTTGCCCTCCCTCTCTTTACTAAATGCCCAGAGATTACAGAAGCCTGAGGATCAAAGAAGCCCATTCTGTAATCCTGCCTCCTCTAATTCTGCCCTTCGCCATCTTCCAGCATGTGGAATATTAACAGGCTCATATCCTACATTCATATACTGTATATTTCTCACTATATAGCCCTATCCGAATAGGATTAATTTCTCAGGGGGTCCTGGGGTAATTTTCTATGAGGGGTCCTCTGTGATTTTATTCCCATCCAGAACGATCATGTATGTGTTTAATTTTCTCAGACGTCCTCTGAAAAAAAAATTACAGGCTGAATTATCTACTGTTTTTCTCTGAACTCCGTGGTCCTCCGGTAATTTTAGTCCTGTCCGGACTCACATCTCTGAGTTTAATCTCCTCAAGTTTAATAAAATAACCATTTGTCCACTGCCACGCACCATACTTACACTTTGAGTAGGGTTGCATCAATACCGATACCGTATCTGTATCAGCGTCGATACTGGCACTTACACACAGTATCGGTATCAGCAATGGGTATCGGCCGATACCATTTCCAGGTTTGGAATGCGGGAGTAAAAAATAGCAGGGTAAACAGCGCGGGCAGAATGTACAGACAGCCAACTATCTTAACAGATCTTTAAAAAAAAAAGGCGAAAACTGCCAAGCAGCCAATCAGGTTATTATATCTTATTCAGGATAAGACAGTTAGTATCGGTATCGGTACTCGGTATCGGCCAATACCAGAAAAGCTGGTATCGGTATCCGTAAGGAAAAAGTGGTATCGGTGCATCCCTAACTTTGAGTGCCATGTAAAACACAACAGCGAGTGGAAATAGAGGAGGTTCTGAACACAGAATTGTGAAATATTTTTCACAGACCTCCCCCTGAAAAATGGATCCCTACTGGATAGGGCTTAAAAGATATTTTAAAAAAGCAAGACATCATGCCAATATCCAAAGAAATTCAGGAACAAATGAGATAAGAAAGTAATTAAGATTATCAGTCTGGAAAAAAGTTAAAAAAGACATTTCTTTTTTTTGAAGTTTTGAAACTCCAGTGAACTACAGTCAGCACTTTTCCACTAAAAGAACTCTGGTTCTTAAACTAGTACAGTTCAGGCTTATATGAACCATGGTCTATTTTTTTAGCGAACCAGACCACGTTTCCACCAGTTTTAGTGGAACCTGAAGCAGTTCTGAAGCAGAACTGATGCCAAATCAAATCTATGGAGATACAGCAAATTACTCTTTCATCAATAACCTTTCAATCACTGGTTCAACCATCACTTACCTCAGCTTTAACACAGAGAAAAAGCTAAAAAGCTAAAGCTAACGGGTGGAGAATTCTTGGCATACTTCTCCACATCACACTACTCCACATCTACCTTGGCTTTGGGGACCCTAGTGGGCTGTAACATGATTAATGCAGCCGTGCAACTGAATTATTTACTCCAGAAATCGTGCATTGTAATATAATATGTATTGGTGCACTCAGGGGTGCAGATTTAATCTGACATGTAGGGCGTGGTGGGGGGCAACATAGGTGGGCAACATAGGTGGGCAACAGCCTACATACTAGTGCAGCTCAAAAAATTTGAATATCATTGAAAAGTTACTTTATTTCAGTAATTCAGTGATCTATTTTGTTGTTGATGATGATAATTACGGATTACAGCCAATGAAAACCAAAAAATCAGTGTCAGTTGAATACTATTTAAGAACAATTGGTACTTTCTGCAGTGTGGGCAGTGTGCCAAGTCCTGCTGGAAAATGAAATCCCCATCTCCATTAAAGTTGTTAGCAGAGGGAAGCATGATGTGCTGTAAGATTTTCAGGAAACACTGCACTGACTTTTTTAGATTTTATATAACACAGTGGACCAACACCAGCAGATGACAGACATGACTCTCCAAACCATCACTGATCATCAGTAAACCTTAAAGCATTTTATTTGTAAATCAAGGGAGCAGAGTCTGGAGGAAGAGTGCAGAGACACACAGTCCAAACTGCTTGAGGTCTAGTGTGAAGTTTCTACCAATCAGTGATGGTTTGGAGAGACATGTCAGTCATCTGCTAGTGTTGATCCACTGTGTTCTATTATCAAGTCATATATCAATGTAGTATACTGATTCAAGTAGTTTGCTACATTGTGGTGCAAGGTGGTTGCTTTGGAGTTGCCAAGTTAGTTCTAGGAGGTTGCTATGTAGACCAAGGTGGTTGACATGGTCTCCCAGGTGGTTGCTTTGGTGTTGTATTTTAGACAGTTGCTTAAGTAACCAAGGCGGGCACTATGATGTATTATATGGTTGCTAACAGACAAAGACAGCTGGGTGGTTGCTGTGGTATTGCATGCAGTCAGCTTTGCAATGCACAGCTGTAAGAAGCAGCTATGTAGACCAGCAAATAATGATAACACTGGTACTGCTATCTCATTCCTTTTAACCCAGTCAGGAAAGTAAAGAAACCATCAGTACCACTGCAGCCACCTATCCTCACCCAGATAAGCGCAGATAACAGTGCAGCATGGCTGCTTTTGTGTGTGTGTGTGTGTGTGTGTGTGTGTGTGTGTGTGAGACTAAAACTAAGTGGAAGCTGCAGCACTACGCACCCTCCAGTAAAAATAGCTGGGCCTTGCTCGTACTCATACATTCAGTTTCCGTTGCTAGGGACAACCCTGCGAGGCTGGAGAATCACTCTCAGGCCTCCCTGATGATTGTGGAGTTTACAAGCTGCTTCAGCACAAAGCTCCATACATTAAATCACTGCTAAAACCAGTACAGATGTAGAAATTACAGCATATTATAACGTTGTTTATTCTCAAGCCTATTGATTTCATTAGCCCCAGTATCAAACAATATATTTAAAAGCCTGGAGTAGTGCTGTATATGTATATCACAGTATTATTTAAGATTCTTATGGTTAAATTATATTTTTGGATATGAAAGTGTTTTTACATGACTAGGCTTTTTTACATTCTTGTGACTTATACTACTGTTAGGAATACATATAATAAAAAACTCTAATGCTTTAAATTAAGGCTTTGATTAGTTTTGAGTTTACTTTGTCCAATAAAATTACACAATATAAGAAGAAATCAGACTTCATTATCAGAAAAAACACAGCTGAAGAATGCCATGAACAATAGAAATTAAAAAGAGATACGCTTTCTTTTCAAAACTAATATTTTACATAATTCCATAAACACTGTAAACAAACCTAAAATACGCAAAATATAAGTATTCAAAGCTCTATTGCATAAGTAAGACACGCAGGCTAGGATTTCAAGTCTCGATAGCCTTCATAAGGTTATATTACACCTTTTAAAACTATTTAAACATAAATTTAAATACAGTGAAGGCTTATTTTAACAGATGTATGTTGTCATAACAGCTGTTTTCTTCAATTTTGATGACATATTACCTCAGAGACTGTTATAATAAGTGTTATGAATGTTTATGTATGCTTAAATCAATTGTCATTAAAGGCTAATTGTCAGACATATGCCAACATGCCAGTCTCAAAACAATGATACGTAATATAATGCACTGTACTCCCCACATCCCCTCAAAATTAATAAGGCTCATAGAAGAAGCATTCATCCAGTGCTGACCCTGGAGTCGTACGCACTCTGAACCATGTACAGCAATTTTGCTAATACAGTTCCTTTGCATAGCTTAGCAAGTAAGGAGCCAGCAGAAGCCAACGGTGCCAACTTTCTGACAATACGAGGCAATTAGCCGGAGCAGCTGTCAGACCCTATCGTACTAGAGGTAATTACCCAACACACCCCAGCAGTCTGAGGACTTCACAAGAGCCAAACCCTATAACACCGACCCAGCAAAATACGTCCCCAGAGACAAGGCCCTTGAGCTTATGCTCGGCCGGGACTGCATGTCCCGCTGTTGTAGTGCCTGGGGAACTCTCGAGTTTAGCAAAGCAAAACGTCTCAGTAGAAC
Organism: Astyanax mexicanus; assembly: GCF_023375975.1. Lineage (NCBI taxonomy): Eukaryota > Metazoa > Chordata > Actinopteri > Characiformes > Acestrorhamphidae > Astyanax > Astyanax mexicanus. The sequence continues at coordinate 26,716,427 of NC_064431.1, forward strand.
ATTGTTAGTTATCGCTGCTTAAGTCTGATAACTAATGAAAGATTCAAGATTCAAGTCTACAAGGTGCATTCAAGTCTGAGTCTTAAGATTCTGAGAAGCAAGTCTGTGAAGTCTTGAGATCATAACTTACACAAACTCTCCAAAACCACCACCATCAATCCACCCACGCCAAGAGGTTTTTAATCAAGTCTCTGGGGTGAACATGAAGTCTAAAGACTCGAAAATCTCTCAAGAATGTGAATTCTAGTCAAGTCTTAGGTCTTTAGCATCCAGAGACAAGTAGAAGTTGAGAGTCAAGAGTCTTGGTTGCGAGTCTGAGCAGAGTCTTAAGTTTCTTTAAATTCTTAAAATACTGGGATGAAAGTCTATGATGTCTCAAGATCACAACCTACAGCTACACAAACTCTTCAAAACCAATCCACCGACCTACCCACCATCAATAGAAGTGAGTCAGGGATTCAGATGACCCTGTTCCCAAGAGGCTTTGAATCAAGTCTCTGGGGTGAACATTAAGTTTCAAGACTTAAGGGTCTCTCAAAAGTGTGAATTCAAGTGAAGTCTTGAGTCTTGAAGTGGAAGTTGAGAGTCAAAAGTCTTTGTTGCGAGTCTTAAGTTTCTGGAATAGGAGTCTGAGCCAAGATTCCAGCCTTTGGGTGCATCCAAGTTCTTAGGATACTCGGAAGCAAGTCTGTGACGACTTGAGATCACATCCTACATCTACACAAACTCTTCAAAACCAATCCACTAACCCACCCACAATCATCAATAATCAATAGAAGTGAGTCAGGGAGTCAGATGACCATGTTGCCAATAGTCTTTGAATCAAGTCTCTGGGGTGAACATCAAGTCTCAAGAACTAAGGATGTCTTAAGAGTGTAAATTCAAGTCAAGTCTTGAGTCTTTCATGTGCAGAGACAAGTGGAAGTTGAGAGTCTTAATTTCTGGTGGGAGTCTGAGCCAAGATTTGAACCTCTGGGTGAGTTCAAGTTATTAAGATACTGGGAAGCAAGTCTGTGAAGTCTCAAGATTACAACCTACACCTACACAAACTGTTTAAAATCAATCTACCAACCTACCCTATAATCAATAGCCGTGTCAGGGAGTCGGATGAGGATGCAAATCTAAATTGAGTCTCAAGACTCATGAGTTAAGTTGCAAGACTCTGGGGTGCAGGCCCATGTCTAGTCTCAAGAACACAGGGGGACAGTATGAGTTGAGCCCAAGTCTCTAGGGTAAAAGTCTCTAAGGTAAGAGGGACCTCAAAACTCTGGGTGTGAATTCAAGTAAAGTTTTGAATCTTTATGGTGCAGGTCCCAGTTCAGTCTCAAGATTCTTGAGTGCGAGTTTTAAGACTAGGGTAGCAGCCTGAGTTTATGGGTACAAATCTGAGCAGAGTCTCAAGACCTATGGCAAACGTCTGAGCTGAGGCGCTTTGACGAGAGTTTTGGGGTGCAAGTGCACTTTCAAGTTGAGTCTGGATGGGAATTTGAGGAGTCAGTTCCAAGACTTTAGATTCTTTAGACTACTTTATGACTTTTAGATCACAACCTATGCAGACACTACAGAACCAACATCAACCCACCCAAGGACTGGGAAATTGTGTAAGTCTGTCTTTCCTTTTGCCAAAATATTTCTTTAACCGAGCTCCACTCCACATGTTTGTGTGTGTGTCTGTGTGCATTGTAGCAAGATGTTCGCTCGCTGGAAAAGAGCAGTGTAGCTTCACACTGAATCAGCATCAGCAGTCAGGCCCTCTACACTGCTGCCTGAGAGCATGTCAGACACTGACACATACACACACACACCCAGCACAAATAAATACTGTACGGTCTTTTATACTTGCACCTTTCCTATCCGAAAAATCTGTTGAAAACATGCACTATTTGAGAGTAGCGCTGGAGACAACATTAGTTTTGTGAGAATAATGATATATATACATACTCTGGCATTTACAGTGGCAAAGCTATATACTTGAGTCACCTGGGTGCAAGTTGGAATTGAGTCCTTGGATACACCACAGAGTCTTGGGTCTCTGGAGTTTGAGTCCAAGTTGAGTCTCTGGGGTGCAAGTTCAATTTAAGCCTTGGAGGTAAGTCTAAGACAAGTCTAGAATCTTGGAAGTCAAGTCTCTGGGTCCAAATCAAAATCGAGTCTTGTTCCTGTCAGACTTTAGTCTATTTAAAGTATTTTTTTGAGAGTCTTTTCAAACTAGTCTAGTGTATGGTTAGCATAAGTTGACGCAAGAACTCAGTCAGTCTGGGCTGGGTGTTTTTATGTTTGTGTAAGCATCACATTGTACGAAGGCAATCTATTCCTGTGTGTGTGTGTGTGTGTGTGTGTGTGTGTGTTTCTCTCTTATCAGTCGTCCACTGCCACCCTGTAGCATAGCAACAATGAGTGTAGCCTCTACCCCAGGAGAGACCAGATTAACACTGTTCCCTTCCTCTCTCATTCACTCTCACCCTGCATCACTGCTGTTCTCCATCCTATTATCTCACTCACACACTCGCTCTCTCTCTTACACACACACACACACACACACACACAACCACACACACAACCACACACACAACCACACACACAACCACACACACAACCACACACACACAGACGGACAAACACAAAACACAGACAGACATAGAAACAGCCAGACAGAGCCATAGACAAAGGAACAATACCACAGACATAACTAGGGAAACAGACAAAGCTATGCTCAAACACATATACTATTACAGACACACAGACAGACCCATAGACTCACACAGACTCACACAGACAAACACAGACAAACACAGACAAACAGACCCACAGACAATACCATAGATAAACAGACACCCAGACAGAGCCATAGAGACAGGGACAGACTCATAGATCCACACAGACAGACCCATAGACTAAGACAGACAGACAGATTAATCGATTTACACTACAAACCATAGATTAACACCTTCCATCAGACATACAGACAGGCCCATAGATTAACAGACACACAGTCCTAGATAGACAGACAGACATGGACACACAGACAGACATAGCCACCCATCGACTAGCACTTACAGACCCACAGACAGACCAATAGATTAAAACCTTCCAACAGACACAAAGACAGACGCATAAACTAACAGAGACAGACTTCCAACAGATACACAGACAGACCCATAGACTAGCACTGACTGACCTACAGATTAACACCTTCCAACAGACACACAGACAGACCCATAGACTAACAGAGACACAGACATAAACAGACAGACCCGTAGACTAGCACTGACAGACCCATAGATTAACACCTTCCAACAGACACACAGACAGACCCATAGACTAGCACTGACTGACCTACAGATTAACACCTTCCAACAGACAGACCCATAGACTAACAGCCAGACCCACAGACACACACAAACCCACCAGTACTATCCTGAACACTGTCTGCTGCAGATTAGTGTAGAAAGTGTGAATCTGAAGCTGAGTTTAGGACAGGCCTGAGCTGAGGACTGGATTTGAGGCTGTAGCTACAGAGCGCTGGCAGGCCAAACAGAGGAACGCATGCATTTTTAATGCAAACCCAAACTCTATTTTAAGTCAGCTGTCTTCAAGTTTCTACACAGATTCTTCATGCAGTGTGCCCTAAAACTGTAAACAGGTCAGAAATCTGGAAATTCTGTCATGACAAATTCTTATAAAGCCATAAAGGTTTAGAAGACCGGTTCCTAGACAGAAAACGGCTATTAGCAAAAGATACATTTTTTAATCACGATATTACACAAATTACAGTGCTAGGGAACAGAAGAGCAAAAAATAATCGTCAGACTAGTCGACTACCAAAATAATTATCAGTTTTAAAAATCATATTTAATGCTTTTTAAGACCTTTTTAAAACCTCAATAAATATAATTTAAGGCCTAAAAATGTAGACAAATACTATATTATTGTATTGAAAATTAAAACAACATTTTCCCATTAGTTTTTTATTATTTGTTTATTTCTTTTTTAAAATTTTGTTTCATTGTGATGTTGAACATGTTAGCATGTTTACTAGCTCACCACTAATGTTAGCTAATCCTCCGCTAACCCTAGTTTTCTCGCCGATAATGTAGCTAACTCTCTGCTAATATTAGCTAGCTCTACCCCAACATTAGTTCTCTCCCCAGTAACGATAGCTAGCTCGCAGCTAATGTAAGCTAGCTCTCCACTAACCTTAGTTCTCCTTCTAGTAACTTGACGCTAATGTTACTAGTGCTTTCCCACTATCATTAAATGCACCATTTAAAAATTGAACACTTGCAGCCAATTTACAGTAAATTTAAGACCTTATGTAGCTAACTCGCTGCTAATATTAGCTAGCTCTACCCCAACATTAGTTCTCTCAACAGTATTGTTAGCTAGCTCGCAGCTAATGTTAGCTAGCTCTCCTCTAACCTTAGTTCTCCTTCTAGTAACTTGCCGCTAATATTACTAGTGCTTTCCCACCATCATTAAATGCACCATCTAAAAATTAAATACTTACAGCAAATTTACAGTAAATTTAAGACAATTTAAGACCGTATGTAGCTAACTCGCTGGTAATATTAGCTAGCTCTACCCAAACATTAGTTCTCTCCCCAGTAATGTTAGCTAGCTCACACCTAATGATAGCTAGCTCTACCCCAAGATTAGTTCTCTCCCGAGTAACGTTAGCTAGCTCGCAGCTAATGTTAGCTAGCTCGCAGCTAACCTTAGTTCTCTTTCTAGTAACTTGCCGTTTAGTAAAAATTAAATACCCAAAGCACATTTACAGTAAATTTAAGACAATTTAAAACCTTAGTTATAAAAGATTTTAATTTAAGACATTAATTTCAACTGTTATCCAACCAAACTCGAGTGATTTACACACAGGGACCTGGTAGCAGTGGCAGAAACGATCCTCAGCTCCAGACTGCCATATTTAAATCAGCACATTCCTAAAAGCAGCAGATCGAGCAGCAACGTTCAGCCAGCATCCGGCTCTAAAAATAACCGTGTGTGAAAAATCCCTTTTATTTCTTCCGTTTAATGGTCCCAGAGCACGAGGATGAGTCGCACAGTCAGACGTCCCCTGAGCCATCCATACACACACATACACACACACGCCTGAGCTGCACTTACGGATTGGGAAAGGAACCAAGTAATTGATCTGGTTCTGCTGGTTTCAGCTCTTAGGTTTAATGCTTTCTTGGCTTTCTAAGACTCAAAATATAAAAAAGGCACAACCTGAAGAAAGCTCTGCCACTAAAGAGAAAGATTATAAATGTCAGGAAAAAAAGTTCACTGAGGGCTTTTAATTACATATGAACTACTTAAGCTACTTAAAAAAAAAAAAAACAGTAATCGTTCTTTACTATGGACAAGAGTGTTGAACTGATTTTGAAGAAGAGCAACACTTTGGGCTTCAGAATCCACAAATCAAATCCATTTTCACTTTTTTACGTTCCTTAATTAGAAAATGTTTAAAAAAAAAAACAATAACAGTAATCCAGTCCTCTGTTAGCATTCAGGCTAAGCTAGATATGCAGCATAGTGTTTTATTTTTCCATTTCATGGGAAAAGCTCCGATCCAAACAGCAACAACAACAGAGATTTCCCTCCCTCCTTTTTTAAACACAGACAAATCAAATACCAAACATACTTCTTTTATTTGAGCTAAACTGTTAATAAGGCACAGTTTAATCTGATATATTTTAGCCAGATAACACTAATTACCACACCTATGAACAAATGCTGTCTCTGCTGCTCCATGCTGTTTAAACACATGGTCTGTGCTGCGTTCACTGCTGCAGCCACGCGACTTCATTACCTACGCGTGTTTAACTCCCATGCCAGACAGTTTTGACCAATCAGAGGACACAGCGTGCTTTATATGTGGTTTATTGGTGTGCATTTTGGTTCATTAAGGTTTTTGTTTGTGTGAAAACAAACTAAACAGAGGGAAAACGCTCCAAATAAACAAACTAACCAACTGATCCAGAACATAGAAACTATCTACAAGTGTTAAAACGCCCTTAGAGATGAAGAAAGATCATCAGTCAAAAAGTTATTATTTTTGCTACTCTTAGCGTTTTGCAATTGTTGAATTTTTGGATGTTACCTTATTACTGACTATTTATTGTTCAGCACAGATTGTTTTTAAAACATTTTTTTATATTAAATTTGTACTTCAAGTAATTAATTTGACTTTTAGGGGATTTTTTAAGGGGTTCTTTACATTAAAACTCTGAAGGAACCACAAAAGGTGCTTTAAAGAACCTTCAAAATAACTTTTTTCTTCTAAAAAAGAACCTGTATTTAAATGTTTCTCCCACTGTTTTAAACAAAGAACCCCCTCAAAAGTTTCCTAATGACTTCTTGATCATTTTAACAGTGAAAGAACAATGCTAGCAGTGGTTTTATGGTCTGAATGTTATCTAAGCTCCCCAACATGCTTTTTTCCCCATCTATTTTTATCCATAACCTGCCATTTCAAAGCAATTAATGCAGCCTGTCTCAACTATTGGCTTAACTCTTCCCTTTCATCAGCAGCAGCTCCTAGCTTCCCTTGCCATCATTCAGAGTAATTGCATGTTGCATAATAACTCACCCAAATAAATGCTAATGGAGCGCTAATCATAACAAAGGAGACACCTACACAAGACAAACGATCACATCCATCAAAAGCCGGGAAGCACTTTTAGCGAATTAATAGCACCCCTGAAAGTCACCTAGCGAAGTTTGAGGCAGCACAGCCAATTTATAGCCCTGGGGGTCGTCGGCTGCAGTCAGCTCCAAATGCAGAGCGTGACCGCTCTCTCTGATAACACGCAGTGAAATAACGGAACATCAGGACTGTATATGTCCACATTAAGCTGATCACAGTTTAGCACAATCACTGTAGAGAGCATGGAGAGCACAGCGTCTCTCTAAAGGGAAGCGAACACGGGACTAGCACCTCTGCTGTCTGGTTGCAGTATGACATGTAGCTTCACCTATCACTATGCACCTCATTCACTCCGCATCTATGTTGAAACGAAAATGAGGATGAGGCTTCTTAAACTGGAAATTCCAAGGCAGCGAGGCGGCAGAATATTCACCAGTTTAAATGGTAGAGCCTGTGTGGAAAACTAACCTCATAAACCTCCCAAAATTAACAGTGAAAGCAGTCGGAAAATGGGCAGAAAATAAGTGTAAGATTCCTGGGCTGTTTTACAGGGTTCATACAGTTTTTAATCAAGAAATTTCCATGACTTTTCCATGCCTTCAAAGCAAATTTTCATGACCATACGATTGTTAAAATATCAGTGCAGACATGGACAATAAAACCAAAAATCAACTAAAACTATTAATCAAAATTGATCACAGTAGGGGTAAAATTAATATAATTAAAAAAAAATCATTAAGCAATGTTGACACAATCTTCAATAATAAAATACGTGTCAAATATTGAAAGCTCCATTGTTTGGGCTAAATTAGTGAATTAACTCATTTTCTCCATCGATAAACTGGAACACAAAGATTTATAGAGCAAATTTCCAAGACTTTTCCTAAACTTTCTGGGTACTTTTATTTTTTCCAACCTTATCCAGGCCTGGAAATTTCTATTTGAAATTCCATCATGACCGTAGGAACCCTGGTTTTAGTAAAAGGCTATAGCAACTGGATTGAGGTTGGTTATGTGGTTATATGCAGGATGTGGAAGGTAGCTAGGTAATTGCTTTTGTTTGCTGTATTATAAACTAGCATATTAGCTAGCTTGCTAACTTAGCGACTGTAGAAAAACACTACTGTCTAATTACAGTCACAACATTTTTCTCCAACTTTCACATTACAACCAGTGTCTTAAAGAAAAGCGTTCTGAACTTTTTTGTGTCCATGTTAATTATATATTAAATCAGACATTAAATTTATCTTAACATGACCATTAAATGCCAAATACAGCCAAGCATGCAAGTGTACAATCTTTTAAGACCAGGATCCTCATGGTAGTATATTAACTAGATAATTATCTAGCTAAGCATGCTACTCTAAAGAGCCGTGGCTTGACTAATGTTACCCCTCACTCATTTTTGGATTTCGCCATTAGGAACCTCTACAACTCTACACTGCAGAGATGTCCAGGAATGTTGCATTTAACATTTGTTACATGCTAATTCTTCCCAATAGCGCTACAATCCGATACCTCTGTAAAACGTGCAGCTTTCTTTTAAAGATGAGTGTATGAAGTGATAAACCAACAAAAAAAAACAAAAAGAGAAATAGAAACAGTTAAAACAAGAAAAAGAGAAGAGAGGATAGAGGAAGAGGTTTAAAAAGCAAGAAAGCGAGAAAGAGAGAGAGATATATTAATGACAGTGATAAATGGGTAGCCGAGCTGTTGGGGTTTCTTTGGGGAGCAGAGCGATCTGCAGTGGTGAGAAACGTATATAAATATAGATAAGAAGAAGAGCAGGATAATAAGATCATGCTCTGAAGTCTCATCCCTCATTCAGCTCCTCCTCACCGCCTGAAGGTGTGGCTGCTATTTGGCCTTCAACTACATGAGTAAGCACCAGCAAGTTCACTACCTCAGATAACCTCGCCACTGTATCAGCACTTCAGAACGGCGTTGGGGCGGTGGGATTAAAGGTTCTTGGGGGGTTGCTGGTTCAATTCTTGGGTTCTTGGGTGATCTGACTGCAAATGTGATCAGTTTGTAACCCAAACACTGAAACAACCTGTTGAGAAGCCTCTGTGCACCTCCCATATTATTCATGTTTATTCTGTAGCTACTGTTCAACAAAGAACATCCACCAGTTCTGAGACATATGACATTTTTCCACCAATGTGGAACAGGCTTGGTTCCAAGTCGAAAAACTTATTTTAAACCAATCTGAGCATTTTCACGAAAAAAAGGTTCCAGGACCGGAAACCTTTTTTTCCCAGCCAGAACCAAATAATAGTGAGTTTTTCACAGTAATGTAATTAATACATAGTGTTCATTAGATAGAGTAGGTAACATCTACCCAACATCATCTTGAGTACCTACAATCAGCTTAAATATTTCACATCTAGTGAACATCAGCTTGAGTAGTTAATATTTAATAAACATCAGCTAGAGCAGTTCACATCTAGAGAACATCAGCTTGAGTAGGTAACATCTAGAGAACATCAGCCAATATAGAAAATATTTATATAACATCACTTAGAGTAGTTCACATCTTAAGAACATCAGCTGGAATACTGCAATTAATATCTAGCGACTATCAGCTAAAGTAGTTAACATCTAGATAAAATCAGCTTGAGCAGTTCACATCTAGTGAACATCAGCTAAAGTACTTTTCATCTAGTCAATGCCAGCTGGAATAGTGCAATTAACATCTAGCAAACATCAACTAGATTAGTTAACATCTAGCAAACATCAGCTTGAGTAGTTAACATCAGTATAGAACCTCAACATGTAAACATTTAGTTAACAGTAGATAGAGCTGCTGCTGCTGCTGTAAAGCACTTCAGGCCCACAAACTGCAGTCAGCCGTGGTGAGAGATGAGATGAGAGTCATGAGTGAAGGATGAGGGATGGAGAACAGAACGTCTGAATATTAGAAGGTGATGAAAGACTGAATAAGGATGAAGTCAGTCCTAGAAAGCTCTGTTTTGTTTTTCATTTTCAGTAACTGTTCCAGACACAGTAGGCGTTACTGGGAGAGGCAGAAGTGGGAGGGGCTACAATTGAACTATTGCACACCTGAGAAGCAATACTACAGCAGTACTACTGCACACCACCTTCAATAACGAGGGTGGAGGGGTGAGAATGGGAGGAGAGATGGAAGTGAAAGAAAAGGAAATAAGAAAAACAAATGAAAAGAAATGAGATAAAGAAAAAAAAGGCAGCAATGGAGAAGAATGGGAAGAGAAAGAGAGACAAAGAAACAAAAACAAAAGAAAGTAACAGGGGTGGGGTGCGGTTCTCCAGGAACAGGGTTGGAAATCTCCTAAACCACTTAAACAAACAGTCATTACTAACCAAAATCACCCTTTAACATCTGTTCAATTTCAGCCTTTATTGTCTACCCAACACTGGCTTTTGAAATCCAAAAGTCAACCCATTAACATCAACTCAACGTTAATCTTTGACATCAACCCAAAGTTGACATTTGACTTCAACCATACATCAGCCTTTGACGTCTACCCAACATCAGCCTTTGACATCAACCCACTGTTGGTCTCTAATGTCAGCCCAATGTCCGCCATTGACATCAGTTACTGTATGCAGCCCTTTGTCTACTCAACACTAATATCCAACATCCACCTGACGTTAAAGGCCAAGGCTGTTTTGGCATCAAAAGGTGACCTTTGCAGTCAACCCAATGTTTACCTTTGATGCCAACACAGCCTTGGCCTTTGACATCTACCAAACATTGGCTTTTGGCATTCCAATGTTGGACCTTAACGTCGACCCAATGTTAATCTCTGACATCCACCCAGTGCTGGACTACCTAAAGTTAATCTCGGTCATCAACCCAAAGCTGAGGTTGAAATCAACCCAACAGTGTAATTTGACTTCAACCATATATCAGCCCTTGACATTTACCCTATGTCAGCTTTTAACGTCTACCCAACATCAGCCTTTCATATCAACCCACTGTTGGCCTCTAACATTAGCCCAATGTCCAACAAGGATGTCTTCTGAATGCTGGCCAGTGAGGTCAACATCAATTCGGCCAATTCTACTGTCTTCCCAACATTAAACTCTGACATCCACCCAATGTTCGCCTTTGATGCCAACACAGTGTCTGCCTTTGATGTCTACCAAACATTTAACTTAACGCCAACCCAATCTGATAGTTAATCGGATATCCATCCAATGATGGCCTTTTCCATCAACCCAATGTTCACCTTTGACGCCAACACAGTGTTGGCTTTTAAAGTCTACCTAATATTCGCATTAGATGTCTACAAATCTTGTCTTAAGACATCTACCCAATGTGGCCTCAGACATCCAGCCAACGTCAGCCTTGTGCTTAACATCAGATGCTTGCGAGGCATCTTCAGACGATAACGCTCGGAGTGTCTGAAACTAAAATCAAAGCAAATGTCTTGAAGTATGTTTAGAAATGCTTCAACTCCATCTAATAATAGTAAAAACTATTCCTATCCCCATTCCTATGAAGTCTATTATTATTTTATTATTTCCGTCCTTCTTTAAAAAAAATCTTCTGGAGTTTATTTATAGCTTCAACAGATGATCAGACATCTGAAATACTATAAAAATGTCAAAGCGGGATGGAACGTTGGATGTTAAATCTCTCACAGACCCCAATCCCTACATTTTCCGCAGCCCACCCTGCTGAATACTTAAATAGCTAACTGAAATGAATATGAAGCGCCGCTGCCTGGATTGAGCTGCGTTTGTTCTGAGATGGAGCCGTTATCTGTGAGGTTGGACTGCATATTTTATGAGCGTGACCCAGTCAGAATTATAGGTTACCCTCACTCTCGCACTTTTCTCTTTTTCCATCTCTCTTTCCTGTTTTACGCTCGCTGATTTGACCTCTTTTCTTCTTTCTCTAATATAAATGAAGTCAAATCTCCAGCACAGAGCCCTGCTCCTATACAAAGCTCTGATTTTGCTATTTATAGGTTTATGTTTGAGTAAAATGAACATTGCTGTTTTATTCTATGAACTAAGAACAATATTTCTCCCAAATAAATAAAAATATTGTAATTTATAGCATTTATTTGCAGAAAATGAGAATGGTCAAATTAATAAAAAAGATGCAGAGCTTTCAGGTCCTCATACAATGCAAAGAAACCATATTTATAATCAAAGTTTAGAAATCAATATTTGGTGGGAAAAACCCTGTTTTTCTATGACAGTTTTCATCTATCTTGGCATGTTCTTCTCCACCAGTCTTACACACTGCTTTTGGATAACTTTATGCCACTACTGGTGCACAAATTCAAGCAGTTCAGCTTGATGGCTAAGTGGTCTCTTATTTTTTTGCAGAGCTGTACATCTTTTGGAACTTTTCTTCTACCTGGTACCTGCATTACTTGACTCTACTAAACTGTATTTATTTTGTGTACTTGGTACTTGTTTTGTTCTCCAATTCCCCACTGAAATATTGCAAGTTTTTGTTTCTTTCAGCACAGTTTTAGCAAGGTTTACACATCATAATTTAGTCCCACCTCAGCTTGACCAAGAAGTTAGCAAAAAAATTAAATACCTAGTGTCAAGTCGATTAGTGTAGTATAGATACCATGCAGAAAAAATGTGCCAAAAGTAACGGCTGGAGTTGCATCCCCCCAGTAAAAACACTCCATAGCCCAATCTTGAGAGATCATTTGTCCCCTCTAACAGACAAGTGGCACAACATAAGCAATCAGTGTACCTCAAGGTTCATCACTTATTGAGACTAATTATTAAGACTAATTATATGGTGTTTCAGAATACTTCTAGAGATACATACACCTTTTGGACAAAAGTATTGACGATACATAGGTACAAAGATGGAATTGGTTTCCACTCTTCCATTTAGACTTTCGATTAGACGTTGTAGTATGTTCACAACACTATTCATGTGATACTGTGATACTGAATGAGAGGGCCTAACTTGCGAACTCTGTTCTTGTTCAATCCAAAGCTGTTGGATGGGGTTGAGGTCAGGGCTCTGTTTTGGTCACCCCAAATTTACCCCTCTCTGCCAGTATAGACCTTGCTTTGTGCAAACCAATAAACCAATGGTAAAGGTCATGCTGCAACAGAAAAGGGTCTTCCCCAATCTGTTTCTACAATGTTGGAAACTGTACAAAAACTGTACAGCTGTACAAAATGTATTGGAATGCTGAAGCATAATTATTTCCCTTCGCTGGAACTAGCTGGAACTAAGGAGCCTTGTAGGCCAATTCCTGTAAACAACTCCACAGCATTATCCCCCCTCAACCAAACTTTACAGCTGACACAGCACAATCTGGCAAGTATTATTGCAGCTTTCGCCAAACCTAGACTAGTCCACTGGACTGCCAGATGCTTGGGTGCCAGGGTTGTGCAAGAGGGTTGGGATAGACCTATTAAATGAAAAGCACAACACTGAGCAAAATTATAGCCTACCAGGACTCGAAAGGTAAAAGTTAACTCATGCTACAGGAAGCATAACTGCAGCCTTCCATACTACCAAAAGCCAACATCACCCAACAGCATCCTACTAATTAATGTGGGTAAGGAATGGCCAACCTAACCACCCAGAGAGAGCTAAGACGATCTTGTGGTAGTGCTGCAGTGTACTTTAGCACAACTCAGGACCTCCATAGCCTGGAAAACCTGCACAAATGCTCTTCCCTGTGTCGAAACCGCCTGGGGACGTTTTCCAGTGTATAAACATCTGAAACCTCCACATCTGCTACATGCTGATGGAGTGAGATACTGGTAGCTTGAGGTCCCTTTGCTCTGGATTGTGCTACTAAATCATATTCTAAAAGCTCCCAAACCACACAGATAGATACACGCTGCCCAGAAGTGGGCACTGATTTTGGGTAAACCCTACACTTAAAACAGCACTTTTTCATTTCGCATCAAATTGGTGTCGCAGAGGCGCTTTTAAATGGACTGAACTGTCTGGGTTTGAAGATGAAGATGAAGCTTTTTTTATTGCTATAAATATATTTGTAAAGAACAATCAGACAAAACTGGTGAGAAAACTGATGGAGCTTCTGGATCAATGAAGGCAACGGGGACCTTCTGATTGTAGCAGCAGGCTAGCGGATCGATCCTCGGACAAGTCTTTGTGGTTTTAACCTTTAACTGAACTCATGCGCTATTTGTCCAAGTGTTTGTGGATGTTTCAACCTTCTAATGAACGCATTAGTTACTCCACACAACACTTGTCTGGTCCCAGTAGAGAGGGTGCAAGAGAGAGAGAGAGAGAAAGAGAGAAAGAGAGAAAGAGAGAGAGAAGTACTGCCAATAGAACTGGACTCACATTGTGTCCTAATACCAAGTATGGCCTAGCTAGAGGGGTATAAAGCCCCCAGCACCGAGCTGTGGAATTAGGTTCTCTTGTATGATGGTTGGTGCTCCATTTAATACTGTTGGGATTTTGAGTTGAGAAGTTGGAGATGAGATTAGGTGGTGATCCAGGATCATCTAGTACTTGTCTTGTCTTGTGGGTGCATGCAATTGAATCCCAACAGCAATGGGAAAAGTTTGGGTATGACCATTAAATCTAGTTCACATTAAGGCAACCAAAAAAATCTAATTTAAAGTATATTTTCATTTTTCTGGGTGCCGACTGACTATTGTAGTATTCAATAATGGTGGAAGTCACAGGGCATCTCATGATACATTCTCACGATACATTGCCCACGATAAAGATGATATTGCAATACTGCGATTCTGCGATACTCGATATATATCGCAAGACAAATCTGTGTTCCTGAAGAGGTTTCACAGAAGAAGATTTTTACCCTATACATTTGATTAGCGCCACCATGTCTAGTAATGAAGCAGTTACTGTAGTAACTCAAATTGTGGGCGAGTCTTAGAGAGTTTAGAGTGCCTATGTTTCAATAAAAACAGCAATATTTTACGCCATATATCAACACAATACAATCAAAACAATAAGATATATCATGCTTATGATATATTATTCCACCTCTAGTGTTGACTAAATGTGCAACAAACAAAGGCCAAAATGCACCAACCGCATCATATTTTGAAGAAATTATATTTTGACTGTATGCACCATCAACGGACCAATGGCGAGCCACTATTAGAAACAACAGGTGTTGCAGTAACTAATGTTCATTAGAACAGATGTAACCCAGCCTAATCTAATCCGAGCATCAAGCAGCAGATCTTGCTTAGTGTTTCAATGCTTTAAAAAAAAACAAAGAGAGAGAGAGAGGTTTTTTTGGCTCCTGATGTCTCTCATGTTTGGCCATGTGCAGAAGGAAAGGCTCTGCAATAGAGCGATCTCGGGATGGGCGCCCATGTTGATGCTGACAGACGAGCCTTCTGGCTTGATGGGAAAGAGCTCACCATCTGTCCCAGCAAAGGGTTAATCCACAAACACCCAGCCCACATTCCAGCATTTTCTACCCCATATTTCCCCATTCTACTCAACCCAACTCAACATTTTCCCACCCACTCTACACCATATATTCCAGAGCACTGCAGTCCCATTCAAATACACAACCACATAAAGCATAGACAGTATCTTTGGAATCCAATGGTGCACCACTGAGTTCAATGGGAGGTTCTCAGCATGAAGCTGCTTCTGAGGAAAATCGAGCCACAACAGACGTGGTGTTGAATAGTTTCCCTACTGCAAATGGCATAAAATTACCAGTTATTTTCCCATAGCTTCTATACCCCAAATATTACCATTATACCATATATATTACTATTGCATCCCATGCAATGAAAAAGTTAGCTAAGCAAATGATGTGGGGTTGATGTTGCAGTTGGTCTGCAGGTCTAGGATCAGCAAAAGTATGTGCTGAAAGAATGAGGTCAGCTGACCTCAATACCTGAATATACTGAATATAGACCAGGTTATTCCATCATTGGATATTTTCTTCCCTGATGATTCCCACGGCCATATTCCAAGAGGACAATGCCAGGATTCATGAGATCATCATTTTCACACATGGATTGAGAGAGTTCACCACAGAGTCCAGACCTTAACCTCATTGAGAATCTTTGGGATGTGCTGGATGGAGAAGAATTTGTGCAGAGGTCAGACTATAAAATCATCAATGCTGTGAAATAAAATCAGCAAAACAACAGTAATCAGCCCTTTAATCAGGCATTTAAATGGCTTTTTAAAAGGTAAATAAGAGCGTTTTTCTGGGATTAAAAGCATAAAATCAGCTGTAACTGGAAATATCTGCTGGACTGAAGTGCACAGCTTTCCACAAGCACATTTACAAGCACGTGCCCAGCCATGTGGATGGAGGCCATTGGGTTACCTCGTGTTTACTCCTGCCAACCCCCTCACCCCCCGTTCGTGCTTCTGAGGCAGCAGCATGCTGTTACTCACACAAACACAGAGACAGCGTTGTGTATCTACTTCTTGTGTCAAGAATCAAAAAACATTCCAACATGCCTTGTTTGATTTTAATTGCCTTAAGTGACACTTCCTGGGATGTGACTATTGTGCATGCTCACATCGTTATGATGATGTGTAAATGATATATTGTGTAGCTCTAATCGTATCATGCGAAGCCCTGTGATTCCTACCCCTAATTCGCATAAACACATCAAAGAACCCCAATATGGAGCAGCACTGATGCTCAATTATTAGCACTGATTGATCAGTTAGTTGGTTGATCGATAGATTGATTCAATGATTAGTTGACGCTGTGTGACCTAATAGGAGTTAGTAGAGTTAGTAGGGAGATGTTCAGAGAGCAAAGCTTACCCCTACTGTACACACAAACACACCCTTCAGCACCCTCCATTTTTCTGTGTTGAGCCTGTACACAGACCTGTAGGCTACTGAGCGGAGAGTGAAAACTCAATTACCCAGAAACCCCTATAAAAGCTTAGATAGAAAAAGAGAGAGAGAGGGAATGATGGAGAGACTATAATACTAGCTATTTGTAAACGGGTGCTAAAGCAGACAGAGGCAGACAGACAGACACATCCTTAAAGCCGCTAATGCCGTCTTCCTGAGCGCCTGCCACCCAGCGACAACACACACACACACTCCTTCTTCTCTCTCTGTCTTACACACACATACACACACACACACACACACACGTATAATGACCTCCAACATGTCAGCTCACAGCTTAACCCGGAATGAAGCTTGCTACTGTTTTTTTTTCTGGTGCTCACATCCAAACCGATTCCCACCGACACAAAAACAATGCACACACACATGCTGCAGACACACACACACACACACACAGCACAATATCCACCGCTCACATTCACGCCACACAGCATTAGCAGCCGTGCTTCCATTAGCAGCATCCTTCCCAGCTGTGCTTCCCTTCCAGCTTATTACACACTCCTTCATTCCACCCTCCACTCGCATCTCCCATCTTCCAGTCACGCTCTCTTCATTATCCCCAACTCCCCACCCCCCACCAGTCAGACAGACCCCGGAAGCTGAAGCATCATCCTCCTCATCCTCATCTTCCTTATCATCCTCATCATCATGAGGATCAAATCGTATTGGATACCTTCAAAAGGACCTTTTCCGTCGGAATGCCAGATTTATTCCCTCGTTGCAGGAAATCTGTGCATGGCAGAGCAGGAAGGGAAGAAAGCAGCGAATCCCACTGTTATCTCCTGTTGTCTCCGGACCACATCGGACGCTCGGATGATCGTGGGCTAGAGCTGCCCAGTCTGCCGTCCCTCCTCCCTTTCTCTCTCTCTATTTTTCTCTCTTTCTCCCTCTCTGTTTTTCTCTCTTTCTCTCTCTCTCTCTCTCTCTCTCTCAGTTCGGCGCTGAAGCTCAGCCAATGTGAAAGACTTGCACACCAAACGCTGTCTGACAGAAACAGCCTCGCTCACCCACATACACCCGCCCACCTCTCTCTCTCTCTCTTTTTCTCTCTCACACACACACACACACACACACACACACTTGCATGCTTGCTTCCTCGCTCATCCCCCACCTCTTCCTCACACACACACACACACACTCTGGCAGACAGCATGCTCCCCCTGCAAATAACACGTTCAAATCATTTTCTCTCTCTAAGTCTCTCTTTTAGTCTTTCACACACAAACACAAACACACACACACGCACACGCACTAGACACCCAACCCAAACCCAACACACACCATGCGACCAGGGCTCTGGCAAGGTTCTGGCAGGATTCTGACACAAAACACAAGACCAGACCAGACTCAACCCAGACCAGAGCCTGCAAAGATCAACACACACACACACACACACATACACACACACACACACACACACACACACACACACACACACTTGTCCAGCAGCCATTGTTTTCATTTAACCCCAGCAAAGCCAGTGCAGTGGGCCATGGGGCGGAGGGAGGGTGGGGGCGGGGTGTGTGTTTGTGTATGATGTATGAGAGTGTGAGTGCTGCCTCATTTCACCCCTCGTGGTTCAGCCAGTACGTTACATCTCCATCAATACAACCAGGCCACAATCTAATAAACACATTCAGCGCAGAGCAAACCGACTACTGGATATCCGACCTGTACAACTGATGTAAAGTGATCCACGACAAGAAAACAAAACTAGGGTTCATACATCATTTTTTTATGACTTATCCATGCCTTCAAGGCATTTTTCATGACCATACGATTGTTAAAACATCAGTGCAGACATTACAACTATAATCAAAATTGATTAAAGTAGGCCTAAATTTAATTTGAAAAAAAAAAAAAAAAAAAAAAAAAAACGCGTAGGGCTAAATACTGAGCAAGTACAAAGATTAGTAGATTGCAGATTTCCATGACTTTTTTCAAAACTTTCTGGGTATTTTTATTTTTCCAAAACTTGTCAATTCCTGGAAATTGATCATTTGAAATTTCATAACTTTTCCAAGTTTTTAATGACTGTACAAACCCTGCAAAACAGTATGACACAAAGACTCAACATGACGTGACAAAAGGTAATGAATTCATGTCATCATGCTTTTTTTTTTTAAACAGGGTTCATACACTGTTTAACCAATAAATGTCCATGATTTTTTATGACTTTTCCAGGCCTTCAAAGCAAATTTTCATGACCATACATTTTTAAAAACAGTACAGACTAGGGGTGGGCGATATGGTTCTAAAATAATATCACGATATTTCGGGGTATTTTTGCAATAACGATATACTTGGCGATATAGGAAAAGTAAAATAATTAATTAATTTCAGGAATATAGTATAATAGTATAACAGAATAATCATAAGGTGGCAAAATAAATAATACAGCATAAAATAATATAATGCAGCAAATAATATTGCAGAATATATGCAGTGCATGCATATAAACTGCAAACTAAAACAATTATACAATAAATACACCTAAAGCTTCACAGTAAATAATAGACTACTTTTAAGACAGAACATCTCTATCACGATATGGATTTTTAATATCATGATATTTCTGTGTCACGATATATTGTACTTAAACTATAATCGTATTTGATTATAGTAGGCCTAAAATGAATCTGACACATAATTTCAATAATAAAATGTGCCTCAGATCCTGAGAGCTCCATTGTGTAGGCATAAATTACTGAATTAACGTATATGTAGCTCAAAATAGATTTTCTCCATCAAGAGCTGGTCTTTTGGTTTTGGATTTTATGCTTTCGTTGCAGCTCCAGATGAGAAAGACCTAGCCCCAGTGCTATAGCCACATGCCCGGGTTCCATATGCTAAATGCTAATTTGCCTAGCTTCTCAGAAGAAGAAAAAACGTTTTGAAACAGATTTGAAACTCTTCTATGCCTCTCCTCAAAATGAATGAATGCTCCTATTTATAGAAGCCTAATGCCAGATTAGTAATGCTAGGTGAGGCTTTTGTCAGGAAACAGAAGCTAAGCTAATGATGCTAGCATATGTCTTCCTAGGCTTGTTGAGATGCAGATGTGCCTTTCTGCGTCTTTGACGGAGGGTAAGTGATCACTGTCGGAGTGAATGCACGGCTCACTCCGGGAGGTTAAATAGTTGTGTCAAAAGCGTGGATGCCATTCTTAGCCAGGGAGCGCCAAGAATGGAGGTTTAGCCCCTTTTGATGGTGATCTAGGGTCAGTAATTCCCGCCAAAATTTATCTTAAATTGTATTCTAGTCCCTGTAGAAAAGTATTATCAGTAGAGTAGGACATAAATCCCTAATGCCAGGCCTGAGTTCTTACAATACTTTTGACATAAGTTGGGAAGTTGGGAATGGAGTTGGTGATTATCCAAAATCCTCATCTTACTAATGGTCTTATTTTTGATTGCAATCAAATTCTCACAGCAATGCTCCAAAAACTTGGTCTAACGTTGGTATCGAATCCACAATCTTGTCATAATCTGGTGCTCCAACAATTGAAATACCAAAACTAATAATCTTGTTGTTGAATGCAATCAAATCTTCACACCAATCTAAGCACCTTGCCCAAGGGCCCACCAGTTGCACCCTGTCAAACCCAGGTAGTGGGTTAGTGGAGATGTCACCTCACAGCCAATGCTTTTAAATCTAGTCAGAAGCCTTTCCTGGACAGTAGAGTCAATTACTCCAACTAAACCAGGATGAACTTCTCTTTTTAATACCCTAGATTTTCATTGTTTCAGATAACAAACACACTACAAATCTGATCTCAGTACATCTCTAACGTTTCAATCAACCAAAACCTGCCACACCAGCCCCTCCAGACCAAGACCATGATGATTATGATGATCTCAACAGAAAAGTGTTTAAGAGAGACATTCTTTCTGTTTTGTTCTCTGCAGCTCTTTTTTTGTAAAACCTGCCCATCCAAAACAATACGCCCACTCCCTGCTACTCTTAGGCCGAGCCACAGATTCTCTGGCCCCCTTTGACTTGCAAATGAATCCGAAAAGGGATTTAGATCTTGGAATGTGTGTGTGTGTGTGTGCATAACTGAGCATGCGGCTAGGATAACTGTAGCACTAGAAGGAAGAAATAAGTGAAAACTTTCTAGCTTTGTATTATAATGGAACACAAGGAATGACCTGCACACAAAAGTAGTTGTTTTGATGGACCTATAGATAGTTGTTTGAGGGTTGACAGCTAATCATGTTGGTCAACCAGTATAAACAAGCTGGTGTACTGCCAAAAACAAGCTGGTTCACTGGCATGACAAAGCAGGTCTGGTATGGCCAAGTTGGTCCACCAGGAAGACCAAGTTGGTTCACAAGCAAGGCAAAGGTTCCCTGGCACCAATCTGGTCCACTAAAACCAACAAGCGGGTAAACTGAAATTACCAGGTTGGTCCACAGTCACAACCAAGATAGTCTATTGGCACATGAACAAGCTGATCCACTGGTACAAACAAGCTGATCCAGTGGCACGACCAAGTTGATCCAGTGGCATGATCAAGCAGATCCAGCAGCACGACCAAGCTGATCCAGCAGCACGACAAAGCTAATCCACTTGCACATGACAAAACTGGCCCACCAGAACGTGACCAAGCTGATCCACTGGTACCAACAAGCTGATCCAGTGGCACAACCAAGCTGATCCAGTGGCATGACCAAGCTAGTCCACTGGCACATGACAAAACTGGACCAACCAACACATAATCAAGCTGATCCAGTGGCACAAACAAGCTGATCCAGTGGCACATGACAAATCTGATCCACCAGAAGATTAGCAAGCTGATCCAGTGGTACAACCAAGATGGTCCACCAGCATAAACAAGAAGAACCAAGTTCACCTGAATGATCACCAAGACTAAGCCAGAGTCAACCAGTTTGACCAGGAAGACTAAGCTGTCTTAACCGCTGTTTTAATTTTTTACAGGGGACGCTATCCCTACTATTATGACGGCATACTGAGCTTTATTTGCTTGACCCCTGATTAGCATTATTTACATGGTTTTAGGTTAAGTAAACAGAAACAAAGAGCACAAAGGCTAACAGATATGGCAGTAAATTGTTCAGTAGCATGCATAGCCTACTGTGTCTAGTGCTATGACCACCATAGCAACTACACTCCTATAATCAGAGACCCTCGAGCGTCACTGTTGCTTTGCTAACATGGAAATTGACCAGATGACCACGTAGCCGGGTTTCGAGACCAAGGGTCATCCACAAGACACAAGCCCACAGTGTGCTTGAGCTGTCTGGTGTCGTTTCGCAGTGGGTTTGATTTGCCGAGCCAGAGAACGCTGCTATTGTTCAGGTGACATCTGGAGCTGATCACGGCTGTAGTGGAAGGCGACAAGGCTTCATACACCCTGCCCTTGCCGCCATTCCATCACACACACACACACACACACACACACACACACATGTGGCCATGCTTAAACACACACATACCCACACCCTCACAGGAAGAATAAGGTCCGTGCCCTTATGGGACTCAACACAATAGCCTAGGGATGAATTAGATTGGGGGGAAAAATAAATGCCTCGACACACGGCCATCTGTCTCTCGGCGCAAGATGTGAACCAATGCATGGGTCTGACTCTGTCTGTCTTGCCCTCTCTCTCTCTCTTTCGCTCTCTCTCGCTCGCTCCATCCATCCCTCCCTCCCTCCATCCATCCATTCTCATCCCCTCTCAACCCAACCCCCAACCATCCCCCCACGCACCCCCGTCCAGTCTAGTAGCCTACATCCACCCTCAAACACAGACCCCGATGCAACCACTCCCCCATGCCTCCAGTCCATTAGCGGCGATGTCAGGAGCACAAGCGTAGACAGCAGAGACGGAGAGGATATAGAGACAAATTAGAATAGCTTAGACGTTAGTAGAAGATGCAGAACTTGCCTGGATTTGTGGAGAACGATGGAGACCCAGGAGACCTCCTTTAAATAAAACAACACAAACGCAAACAGGGAGCTAATCCGGCTATGTGGCTATCTATGAACTGGAGCAGCAGAGGCAACCTGAGCAGCTGAACACCACACCAGATGACTGCTGCCGAGAGCCAGCCAGCCAGCCGAGATAGAGAGAGAGGGAGAGAGAGAGGGAGGGAGTGACAGAGCGAGAGAGCAGGAGAGAGAGAGAGAGAGAGCGAGGGGGTAAAGAGGGAGGAGATGTCCAGGGGGAGGTTTGTCGGAGGTTAAGATGTGTTGTCGGGTCGAGATGCTAATATGAGCACCTAATTGAGAGATGGGGAGGGGGGAGCACTGCTATTTAACCACACTGACAACACACACACACACACAGGGGGTGAACATGCATCAATCAGTGCATCGTCATGCCTCAATATGAGGGTGCAGTTTTGGCTGTATCGGTTGCTTTTTAACATTTACTCACAGACATTATACTAACCAGGAGCATGATCTCAAAATCTAGAATTAATTTTTGGCCCTGCTGCATTTTAACTCTTTGCAGAAGAACGAGCATTTGTCTTTACATGTGGCTGCTAAGGAATTCAAGCTGGTTGGTTTTATTTTGGAAAACATGTTTATTTTAGTTGTTTCTTTGAGCTGGATTGCTCACTGATAGATGTTGACAGACTAAGATTTAGATCTAGCTTACTCTGAACCTGCATTACGAAGCCTAAAATAGTGTGTTAGCTGTGTTGTTAATAAACAGGCACATCCAAGTAGCCATGCAAACGGACACTGCAGCAGGCTTTGACCGTTTAAGTATGGTAGCTGCAATGCTTTTATATTATTTTTTAGAAGAATAACGTTAAAATAAATCTAGCCCCGCAAGTTTTTTTTTTATTTGTCTTTTGACTCTTTTAGATGTGACCGTGTAAGATTTCAGACTTTTTAAAGTCCTCTAGTGTATGGTTGCCATAACTTGCACAATTGAGATACATATATACACACACATTCTCCTAAATTTGCAGTTATATCAAGGATGACTATTTCAATAAGGCAGTAAAGTTGTGTTGTTAAACCTCAAAGTCTCAAAGTTTCAGCAGTGAAAGCTGCTCTGATCTGGGCCACCAATCCTTATTGTCACCCTTGACCTACTGACCTTCCTCTCTACACACATACACACACACACACACACACACACACACAGCCACAGCCACTGCCACTGGCCACCTGGCAAGGCAACCCACTGCTCAGGCCATTGGGGAAACAAAGAGGCAGCTGCACCCTAACACACTCTCTCACAAACACACAAACACACACTGTTGCAAAAACTGCAGTGCTTTCTAAACGTCTACATCTTTTCCTAAGAACAATGTCTATAGCAACTTAAGTTTCATGTTCAGTATTACACCCACCCTGTGAATGGTGGTCTTCAGTCCATATCTCATTCTACAATAAGAAGACTCATCTAGGACCCCTCACAAGTCAAGGGCCTACACTCATTATTTAAAAAAATACACTAGGACTTCCCTTCACCAATCACTTGTGATTTCTCAAACACTGGGACTGTAAGGACAAGCGCATGCCTCCTCCAATACATGTGTAGTCAGCCACCTCCTGGATCCCCAGCTCTGATACATCGGCCAACTGACACCTGTACCAGAACTGCATGGTATCCACCAAAAGAAAAAGCATGAAAAAAAGAATTTTACTCTCAGAGTCTGCTGATGGAATTTGAACCAGCAATTCTTGGTTCAACACACTTTAACAGCAGGGGCCAAAAACCGCTTCCGTCTGTGCTACTTTGTTTAACATTTACTCATAAGTATTATACTCACCAGGAGCATGAAGGGACATTAATCATTGGCCCTGCAGGATTTGAAGTCTTTGCAGAGGAATGACTATTTGTGTTTGCCTTTCCAATTCTGAAGAGTATGATGGTATGACCAGCAGGAGCCGGAATAGAAAGCTTGCTGCAAATACAATAGCCCAGAAATTAGGCACGAAGAGGCGGGCCTCCCAACACCCGCCCCCTCTCAAAAACATCCAGCTTCTCCAGCTGTCTTCTGTCCATCAATCACACTGACTGACAACATCAGCTTGTTTGGCCAAGACAGAGAGAGATGAGTGCAGTACTGCTACTGAAAACTAGTACTAGGGCGTTCTAATATTTCTGACCAATAGTGCAAATAACCTTAAATAAGATTAGCATATCTATAATAATTATGATAGTATTTCTTAATTGTCTTAAGAAACCAACACAATAGGGCTGTCCCTAACGATTATTTTTTAAACGATTATTCTAACGATTATTTTTTTCGATTAGTCGACTAATCTATTCATTGAGAAACATATTTAAATAATTATTTTACGTTTTAAAGCAAACGATAAATTACTATATTTATATATAATAACAACAACAACAACAACAACACAAGCCTACTAAACCCCGACTGGCCAAAACGGTTCAGTTTAGGGCTGAGGGTAAGGTGTAGGTATAGAAAGCTTCCGTTTTGCCAATGAACGCTCATAACCGTGAGCACTGGTCACAAAATTCCGGCGGTGACAGAAAACGGTGTGACACCGCAGCGCCGACGGCGCTAGCTAAAATAACTTAAGGCAGCTAGCTTAGCTAAACACCTGAACTTATGAATAATGCTACTGTTTCTGGAAACTGCGAAATGCCATGCACAAATATAAACCAAAAATGTATAATTTCTGCCTGTGGCAGGTTTAAAACCTTTGGTAGACAGCCTTAAGTCTTTTTAAGGACACCCGCGGAGACCCTGATGTAAACGGTAACTTACTGTGTGACCCTGTTGACATAGTGCTCCTGGATGTTTGCGCTTCAAGTGCTCCTTTTGCACGTATGGCAGAGGACCACATTGTTGCCCTTTTGCGTGAAATGCTCCCAAACTTTAGATGCCCGCTGGCGTTTTTTTGTAGCTGGAGATTGCTCTCCGGAGTCCAAGCTCTCTAGAGCTTAGATTCTCTGCCCGAACCCGACATGACCCGAGGTCCGACCCGAAATCCGACCCGGGCTCCAGAAAATAGTCCGAGATGTAGGCGTCTGTTTTTTAATTATATTTTTATTTTAAAAAAAAATAACGAAAACTGAAAGTGAAACTAAACTAATTTATTTATAAGCGAAGATTTTCTGTTTTCACTACCGCAGTTCTACAGCGGAGGTGTTGTGCCGATTCTGTCCGCGAAGCGGGAGTCAGATTCAGCAGAGAGTCGGATTCGGCACAAACGCGGCGGCACCTCGCGGTCCGCGGTGTCAGTTGTAAGCGCTCGTGCTAGCCGCAAAATACGGCAGAAAACACTGAGGGAGCTGCAGAATTATGAATGGGACTAGAATATGAGCACGAGGAGATCAAAGAGAACCTTCACCTGTGAGTAGCTCTCTCTCTCTCTCTCTCTGTCTCTCTCTCTCTCTCTCTCTCTCTCTCTCTCTCACGTGAACTCCTCCGCGTTTGACTTGCAGAACTGTGTTTAGCTGTTCTTAAAAATCATTTTAATTAAATAATAGTTCTATGCTTCTATGTTACCGTGTTAATTAACATAATTCTGATCATATTTCGATCATTAAAACAGCCCGAAAACAGCCAGTTGGAATTTTTGGGCCCGATCTAACCTCTAATGCTCTCCACAGGCGCCGCCATGTTTACGACGCGCCGACGCACGTTATGCAAATCGATGTATTTTTGTAATCGATGACGTCGATTATGTCGACGCGTCGCCCCAGCCCTACAACACAATAACAATAGTCATAAACAGATCACTAACTAGTACACACAGCGCTAAGGCTGCAAAGGAATTCAAACTGGTCTCATTCTTGAAAACTAGTGTATTTTAGCTGTTTCTTTGAGCTGGATTACTCACCAACAGATGCTGACAGGGTAAGATCTAGATCTACTGTACATAGGTTACTCCGAACCTACATTAAATTACAAAGCCTAAAGCCAAAATAGTGGGTTAGCCATGATAAGGTGATGCTAAGGTGTGGCTCCGGGTGGTCCAGTGTTCTAAAGTGCTGCCACTATGATCAGGAGATCGCCGGTTCGAATCCGGCTCATGTAGCTTGCCATCAGCTGCCAGAACCCTGAGAGAGCACAATTGGCCTTGCTCTCTTTCCTCTTATTACTCCTAGGGTGATGTCGATCAGCACAAGGCATCTGTGAGCGGATGTATCAGAACCGAGTCGCTTTAGTTTTAATGGGATGGAGTTGTTGTAAAATAAATGTTCCTTATTCTCTGCTGTGTGTGTTTAAGTGTGTTTCTTCAAAGCACACTTAAACCAGTTACTGTTGCAACCCTAACATACAGATCACAATACTCACTATAATCATCCGAACTGATCAAAACTAGAATGTGTCTTGTGTATGAATTTGATTCCAACCAAATCTCACTACACCAGTTTTCAGATGCAGAATACAATCATCTGGATTCCTCTGTCTTTGTGAACAAGTTCGAAGCAGAGCTGTTAATTAAGTTAGTTCTCGTTTCATTTGCCGATTTAATCGCTTTCCACAAGCCATCTGACTAAACTCAAACTAATTGGCTTGTATAAAGCACTGTCACTCATTGACAAAGGAACAGCTGACAGAACGTCATTAATCAGACAGGACAGATGCACCGCAGAACCGACAGCATCTGGGAGAAGATACTGTTTTATACATCCATCAGATAACAAACTCTGGAGCTTGGCTAACACTATGAAATAACATATATGGATTACCATTAATATTACTTGACCAAATTACTGAAAAAGAAAAGTATTTTCCCAGGATTTGTTTATGAAGGCAGATTGCAACCTAGACCATGAAGAAGCAGCTGAGAAGACGGATGGATGGGTGGATGCTATCCGAAGTCAGTTGGGTGACATTGATAGATGTTACATGATGTGAGGAGACATTGGGAGATGCTGGGAAGTGCTGTGAGACTTTTAGGTAACGTTGGGAGATGTTACATGATGTAAGGAGACATTGGGAGATGCTGGGAAGTGCTGTGAGACTTTAGGTGACTTTGGGAGAAGTTACATGATGTGAGGAGACATTGGGAGATGCCGGGAAGTGTTGGGAGACTTTAGGTGACATTGGGAGATGTTATGTAATGAAAGAAGATGGAAGGTGCTGTGAGACATTACCTGATGTTGGGAGATGTTATGTAATGTAAGGAGATGTAAAAAGACTTAAGGAGATGATGGAGACATTAGGTGAGGTTAGAGACAGTGTGAGGTTAGAAGGTGTTAAGAAATGTAAGGAGATGCAGGGAGTTTAGGGAAATCTTAGGAAATGCTGGGTGCTGTTGCAAGATGTTTGGTGATATGAGGAGATACTGGGAAGCACTGGGAGACATTAGAGGATGTTGTTAGATGTTATGTAATGTAAGGAGATGTAAGGAGACATCAGGCAATGCTGGGAAGCGCTAGGAGATATTAGATAATGTTGGAAGGTGTTATATGATGTGAGGAGATGTAAGGAGACGTTAAGAGATGCAGGTAAGTGCTAGGAGATATTAGGTGATGTTGGGAGATGGTATATGATGTACGGTGATGCAAGGAGACTAGATTGGAAGATGAAAGAAAATGAGACTTTAGGTGACGTTGGGAGATTTTACATGATGTAATGAGACATTGGGAGATGCTGGAAATTGCTGTGAGTCTTTAGGTGACTTTGGGAGATGTTACATGATGTAATGAGACATTGGGAGACAGTAAATGCTATGAGACTTCAGGTGATGTTGGGAGATGGTATGTGATGTAAGGAGACATAGGGAGATGCTGAGAATTGCTGTGAGACTTTAGGTGATGTTAAGAGATGTTAAGTGATGGTATGAAATGTGGGGAGTTTTGGAAAACCTAGGATGTCAGGTGCTATTGGAAGATTTTAAGTGATATAAGTTGATGTTAGGAGATTCTGGGAAGCACTAGGAGATGTTGTTGGATGTTGTAGAGGATGTTAAGAGACGTCAGAAGATAACTGAGGTTGTGTATCTCCTCGGACACTAGATCTAGCTGTCCACTAGATCAATTTCCTCTCTTAATAGAGCTGAATCTGAGAAGAGGAAACCGGTCATATGATTAAATGTCATAGGAATGTGATTACAGCTGTCACAGAGGCTCAGCTCTAAGGATCAGTGTGGGTTTAATCAGTGCTGGTATTGATCCATCTGAGCCAATCTGGAATTATTGATTAGGTGAGGAACATTCCGGACACGATCAGATTCAACTGGGAAAGGAATAAAACGTCACGTTGTGATGTAACCAGAGGGAACAGAGCGTGACAAGACACTGTGACAGCAGTGTGGTCCACTTTATTCATCAGACACTGGACATCTTCTTCCCAGGAGGAGACAACTATGCTAATAAATAATCTTCACATGACCTTCTTCTTCAATTGCTACAGAGTACATTCTTTATGCTCCCTAACAAATTGTTTGTGAAGTCGTTTCTCACGGTTAGTCTCACCGATTAGTGATTTTCTTAAGGCTACACAGCTGTTTAGTCCTGATACATTAAGTTATTTAAGCATTGTGAGTGTGGCAATGCTCCTACTTTCACTATTAAACATGTCCCAGAGTAGGGCTGTCCCTAACGATTATTTTTTAAACGATTATTCTAACGATTATTTTTTTCGATTAGTCGACTAATCTATTCATTGAGAAACATATTTAAATAATTATTATTTTACGTTTTAAAGCAAACGATAAATTACTATATTTATATATAATAACAACAACAACAACAACAAGCCTACTAAACCAAACCCCACACTTATAATCACTTACATGTACAGCACGTTGTTTAGATCTATAACGCTAAAAATGGATAAGCTCCCATACACCACAACCGTGTGTTGTTTTCTGTGACCGCTAGATTTTGTGACCACTGGCAAGTAGTTCTCAGCAGACCGGTGCACTGGCCGATTCGAAACGTGTTCGTTTCTAATGTTTACCCCGACTGGCCAAAACGGTTCAGTTTAGGGCTGAGGGTAAGGTGTAGGTATAGAAAGCTTCCGTTTTGCCAATGAACGCTCATAACCGTGAGCACTGGTCACAAAATTCCGACGGTGACCGAATACGGTGTGACACCGCAGCGCCGACGGCGCTAGCTAAAATAACTTAAGGCAGCTAGCTTAGCTAAACACCTGAACTTATGAATAATGCTACTGTTTCTGGAAACTATATATATAAATATAAACCAAAAATGTATAATTTCTGCCTGTGGCAGGTTTAAAACCTTTGGTAGACAGTCTTAAGTCTTTTTAAGGACACCCGCGGAGACCCTGATGTAAACGGTAACTTACTGTGTGACCCTGTTGACATAGTGCTCCTGGATGTTTGCGCTTCAAGTGCTCCTTTTGCACATATGGCCGAGGACCACATTGTTGCCCTTTTGCGTGAAATGCTCCCAAACTTTAGATGCCCGCTGGCGTTTTTTTGTAGCTGGAGATTGCTCTCCGGAGTCCAAGCTCTCTAGAGCTTAGATTCTCTGCCCAAACCCGACATGACCCGAGGCCCGCCCGTAAATCCGACCCGGGCTCCAGAAAATAGTCCGAGATGTAGGCGTCTGTTTTTTAATTATATTTTTATTAAAAAAAAAATAACGAAAATAACGAAAACTGAAAGTGAAACTAAACTAATTTATTTATAAGCGCTGTTTTCACTACCGCAGTTCTACAGCGGGGGTGTTGTGCCGATTCTGTCCGCGAAGCGGGAGTCAGATTCAGCAGAGAGTCGGATTCGGCACAAACGCGGCGGCACCTCGCGGTCCGCGGTGTCAGTTGTAAGCGCTCGCGCTAGCCGCAAAATACGGCAGAAAACACTGAGGGAGCTGCAGAATTATGAATGGGACTAGAATAGGAGCACGAGGAGATCAAAGAGAACCTTCACCTGTGAGTAGTTCTCACCAGAACACGCAAATCTCTCTCTCTCTGTCTCTCGCACGTGAACTCCTCCGCGTTTGACCTGCAGAACTGTGTTTAGCTGTTCTTAAAAATCATTTTAATTAAATAATAGTTCTATGCTTCTATGTTACCGTGTTAATTAACATAATTCTGATCATATTTCGCTCATTAAAACAGCCCGAAAACAGCCAGTTGGAATTTTTGGGCCCGATCTAACCTCTAATGCTCTCCACAGGCGCCGCCATGTTTACGACGCGCCGACGCACGTTATGCAAATCGATGTATTTTTGTAATCGATGACGTCGATTATGTCGACGCGTCGCCCCAGCCCTATCCCAGAGTTCTAGTGTTGTTTTTCTAAGATTTGATTTCACCAAACATTTAAAAGTGCTTGTCAAAAACCATCATTCAAGATTTTATTCAGATCACATTCTTTTCTTGAAGATGTTGTTTCCCCAATGTCCTTCCACTTTTGAATAATGCGATGGACGGATTTTAGTAGTTTCATGACCTCCTTAGATGTTTTCACTGCTTGACTACCACTACTTCCGCTGCTATTGCTGCTACTAATACTACTATACTACTACCACTACTTTTACTACTGCTATTTCTTGCACACCATTCACCAAAAGAAAACAAAAAAAGACTTCAAGAAGTGAAGAGCACATTCCATCAGTGTCCAACACAAATATGGTCAATGCATTTGCCTTGTCTTGAATTTGAGAGTGTCCGTTTTACTCACAAGGCACAGCATGGCGGTAGAGGTTATCCCGTATGGTCTGCTGGAGCTTGTGGTCATCTGAAGACTTCTGGAACCTCTGGCTCAGATAATGCTTTAGATCCTTGTTTAGCTTATTTCCTGAGGAAACAAACAAACAAAAAACAGTCAGTCAATGAAGGAGTAAACAGCGAGTTTCCATTAAATATTACATATACTTTACTAGCTTCAGAGCCAACATAAAGAAGTGAAAAATAAAAAAAACTTCGGACAAAAACTGTCAAACTATAGAGGGAAGGCCTGGTAATGCGGCCAGCCATCACATAACTTTTACCAACCACTAGGTTAGCACTGGCATATTCTAGCTTGATCAGCTTTTGTTCTACACTAATACCCAGTTAGATTCATTGTTTCCTAGCTAAAAAGTGTTAGCTTTTAGCTTTTTTTATTAGCCTCATTTTCATTTCTTTTGAAGAAGCAGTAGCATTTCACCTCAAAATGCTTTTGCTAGCAGTAGCAGTTTGGAGGCAAATATAAAACCAGTCAAGACTGTTACAAAACAGTTGTGGGCTTTTGGAATTGGCTCATTTACCGGTTCTGTTTTACCCCAATATTCACCTAGTAAAACTCCTAGAATCCACCAAAACAATTATGGTAACTGCCTTGGTAAATGCCATAGCAATTACCATGCCACACTGTTGCATTTAGAACGTATTCAGCAACACCACAGCAACCACCTAGCAATCATTCAGCAACCAACACCATACTACCACCTGGAATATCACTTAGAGCTGTGTAGTATGTGGATGAGCACTGTCCTGCTGGAACAGCATGTTTTACAGAGTGTGCTTTCAGAATAGGTAGTAGGGGTGCGAATCTCTCAGTGTCTGGTGATTCGATTTGATTTAGGGTCACGATTTGATTCAGAAGCGATTTTCGACGTCACAGTCTTTTTAACCATATTGCACCGTGGCTACATTTTCAAAACTTAACCCTAAATATTAAACATACAGAACCTTAAATATTAAACATACGACTGGTTCCAGGAGTCAAGCATAAGTGCTAGTCTATCTGAATTAATCAGAGCTTCTCCAACCTTATTCTAGCGCTAAAAAAGCTACGTGAAGGTAAAACGTACCTTGGGTCCAGTGTTTTAACCATAAACTTCATCCCCTTGCCTTCAACTGAGCTGTACGGTCGTAAATCCTTTGCAATATAGCAGGCAACGGCGGGAGAAATCTTCACAGCAGATATTTTCAAAGTATCTCAGTTTCATTTTACACTGCTTGCAAACAATTGTGCTCATTGAGCTCTCTTTTCCACGGGACATTGTAAAATCTAAATTGTGCCCAAACAAATTGTGACTTTTAGCAACGATGGGATGGGTTGAATCACGCTCTTCTCCTGCTCTGAGCTAGCTACCGAGCTACCATTTAGATAAATATAGCTGGCTAGCTAACTAGCTTGCTGTACGGTGGCATAGACGGCCTTCTTCTACGGTGGCCAAGAGGACGTGTTAATCGGTATGCAGTACTGTCAGGAGTTGGAGCGGCAAAAAATAAACTAAACTGTTTTTAAATCGATTTTTGAATCAACTCAAAATCGGCAGGACAAGGAATCACGATTCTTTAAAGATTTTATTTTTTTTTAGCACCCCTAACTGGTAGTGCCACTATTTTTTTTAGGACCTCAATAATGAAACATTGTGCTGACAAAGAACCTGCAATGAAGGCCAAATCAGATTTGGCACCGTAAGAAATTGCACCCCTCACCATGACACCAGGCCTTCTGGACGTGTGTGTTATTAACGTAACGCATTGATGTACTCGTTAACTCTCCTGTCATGTCATCATTTGGCTCGAAAGGGATCTGAATGGGAGGCGACTAACGCAGCGCAGGCTGTTAGCACATAGTAACACACTTCCTTTCCAGCTCTCAGGGATACCTTGCTGGCTGGTACGGTGTGTCTCTCATATCTCTCAGTCTGAAATGTGTGTAAGAGTGTGTGTGTGTGTGTGTGTGTGTGTGTGTTGAAGCTGCACCATCACAGCCAGGCCATGTGAAGAATTTCCCACCCTCAGCTAGACCATCTGTTTTTTGGAAGACACAGATCGCTTACCCAGCACTATTGCAAAGAGATGCCAACAGCCAAATGGTCTTTATGTGTTAATGTGAGTCCCCTGGGTACCCACTCCAACGCCAGACCAGTCGCTATTATTCAACACAAAGGAGATCCGTTCCAGACGGTTATGAGTAAAAAACAAAGGCTTAACTAAGGACTGCTAATAGGCTGGTGAGGTAGAGCCGTTGTTCTGAGGACTGTATGAAGAAACCAACAGGGGCATTAAAGGAAATATTTAATGATTGCAGTTATAGTATGTGACTTTGGTTGGGGTAAAAATAAAAATAGATAGCCCAGATACAATTTTACAAACCTATTTACCACCCTGTTAAATCACACTGATTTTCCTTTTACAGAAGGCGGTACCACTTTAAAATAACACTACCTTTATAAAGGGTTTATAAATGGTTATAATCAGCTATAACACATACGTAGAAAGGGCAACAATGACCTGTTGTTTGCAAGTATGTATTGCAGCAGACTGGAGCACCTCCAAAGGGGAGGGGCTTACCTCCAAGTGGGAAGTCCACCAACGGTATACGGCTCGAGACTGTGAGCGCATTTGTGCGCGAGACCTCTCTCACCACGGCTCCGGCGAATGTCATAATAAAAGTCTACCGTGATTATTATTTTTACTATTATTCTCTTACATCAAATTTAATGTTATATAGAATGTACGATCACATTATATTATATTATATTATATTATAATGTGATTAAAGGCTCATGGAAGTCAATAAATATATTAGTCAACAATTAATTATATTTATATTTCTTAAATGTCAATATAATAAAATACGTGTAGTGTGTATGTATTTATAATATTATTGGCTATGAATAAACAACTGCCTTTATTATTTAGATCTTCACTATTTTATAATTTGAAAAAGTCACAGCATGGCAAATGTTTTAACGTTTTAAATAAATAAAATGTGGTTGCAATGTGCACAACATGCTTTTAGACTCTTAGAAAATGCATTTTAAAAGAAATAAACATTTAATAAACTAAATAGATTAATTAATTAACCTTTGGGGTTATTTACAAGCACAAAACATCGTGAAAAACACCATACCGCGTAACACCAAGCACCATCCTACTTGGAGGTAGGCTCCGCCTGTTTAGAGGTATGTTCCTCCCCTTTGGAGGTGCTCCAGGCTGCACCTATACCCTTCTTGTTGTTTGCCAAATAGTGAACCCACAGCCATCTATGTCGTTTCTACGTATGTGTTATAACTGATTATTAATGATTTTTAAGGCATTTACAACCTAATTAGTAACCATTAATAAACTAATTGTAAACCATTTATAAACCCTTTATAAAGGTAGTGGTACCCAGAAGGCTTGGAGAGGTAAAGACATTATTATTGAAGCCTTGTTTACATCACTATAGTGCATCATAGCAGCACAGCCTAGTCTAGCCTATCTTAGATTAGCTTAGCTTAGCCTAGCCTAAGTTAGCTTTTAAGATTATAACAGGACGCTTTGTAATTATAAGGTGCACTATCAATCAATCAATCAATGTCTATTTTCTGGTCTATTTTCATACATAAGGCGCACCGCATTATAAAGCACATTTTAAGCGACACTAGTAAGGAACAAGGGTGTCGCCATGTTTCACTTCTAAATCAGCGAGGTCAAACGAGCACTGGATGTTAATCTATACAGATTTCTCTTCTGAAAACTGTTTATTAGGGTGAGTAAAGCGCTTCCATTTATTTATCGTAAGCTTAGATTTTCAATATTTTAGCATGGTTAGCAGCGCTTAGCGCTAGTACATGCAGTCTGAAAGTGGTACACTGAGGAACCCTGAAGGTTCTGGTAAGATAGTGTGATATTAGCTAGCAGTTTATCCCATGTAGCTTGTTTAAACATGGTAAATACACAGACAACAGTCTGATGTACTAACCTCAGAACAGCCAGAGTGCTAGAGCTGTGTTTAGCGGCTAATGCTAATACTGCTCCAGCCTCAGTGCTGGAGAAACTCCTGTAAAACTTTAATGCTTTAAGGCTTTAATGCTTCTTACAACCTGACTGGTAGAATTCATACATAAGGCACACTAGATTATAAGGTGCTCTGTCGATTTTTGGAAAATGTAAAGGATTTGCGCCAATTGCCAGGTTAGCACTGGCTTATTCTACCAACATCAACTCCCTTCAACACACATCTTACTATTCTCAATAAGATATGTTTAGCCAGTTTGATTCAATTGCTTCCGGCTAAAGTTTTAAAGTAGCCTTAGCATTTCGCTTCAAAAGGCGCGATAAAAGGTTATTTACAATACGTAATATTGTTTTTACATTCAGTTATACAATTTTGGTTTGTAATAAATCTCACTACCTGAAGGTTTACAAAACCCTTGTCTTGCTAATGTTAACTGGCCAGGAGCCAACATTAGGCCAATGTAGGTTCATGGTCAAGCAATGGTAGACACCCAACACCAAGTCAACGAAGGCTCAAAGTCAAACATTGGTTGACACCCAACATCAAACATTGGTTGGCACCCAACATCAGGTCAACATAGGCCCACTGGCCAAAATGACGTTGGACAGATTGGCAAGAAAAATAAAAATACAAATTTTGTACAGCCCTATTCTGCAGAATGAAGAGCTCCTTCTGATGCAATTCAAGTTTGCTGTTACACACAATGTTTATCAGAGGTTTTTCGATGTGTTTATTGAGAGAACTCGTTTTGTAATATCGATAATAACACAATTTATCGTACAGCCCTTGCCTGCAGCATGGTCAACTCAGCTTCTGCTGATGCCTCCAAGTAGTGCAGTTTGAGTTTGCTGTTATTCACAATGTTATCACTGCACTTTCACTGTGTTTATTGTGAAAACACATATTGTGAAAACTCTTATCTTGAAAACTCAAATCGCAATTCATAGCACAGCCCTAGTCTACAGTGTGGGTGGAGCCTAAGTTTGAAAAGTGAAGATCTCCCTCTGTTGATGGCAGCAGGTAATGCAGTTTAAGTTTGCTGTTGTGAAAATAAAAAAAATCATATTGAAAAAATCATTAGGCTAAAATACGATATATCGTACCGCCCTAAACTGCAGGATAGATTTTGTGTACATGCATTACAGTCTCTCTCTCTCTCTTTCTTTCTCTCACTCTCTCTCTCTCTCTCTCTCTCCACCTACAGCTATCTCCAGCGCACTAAAGCGAGACATCTTTTCAGGCATCGTGGATGAACAAACAGTCCGCCGAAACTGAAAAGCACAGGAACCGGTTGCCATGGAAACACTGCGAGTGCAGCGCTGCTAGTAAACAAACCCGCAGACCTTTACGAGATGATGGAAGAAGACACAGCTAGCGGAATAAATAGTGAAATAAATAAATTAATAAATTGGTGGAAAAGAATAGTCCACAGTTTAAGATGCTGCGAGTGTGAACAGGCTGGGCTGGAAGAACAGGAGGATTGGTGGGTTGGTGGCTGTAGTAAGGTTGGGTAAGATTGGGGGGGGGAGTTTGGGGGGGGGGGGGGGGGGGGGTTCAGACTGTGATTTCCTGTTCGTCTCTGCTGCCTGTAGCCCTCAGACCTTTAGTCAGCACTGCTGCTGAGCACCGCTGGAATAATACAGGTCTGTGAACTCGCTGAACCCAGCTGCTCCCAGTTAAAATGTAATCTGAATCTCAGTCGAAGGCAATCGTTCACCAAGAGCTGCTGCAGCGCCAATGGAAACCACCTGTCCAGGAACGCCCCGCCCACATCTTCCTTACAACAACATCTTCTTACCTAGATACTGGTGTGAGGCTGGACAAGCTTTAAGAGATGTTAGCAAAAACCTATATATAGCCTAATATACTGACTAATGATCAGCGTAACGTTTATTTATTTAATTTTCTGACCCCAGAAAATTGGGTATAAAACTTAATTATTTCCTTTTTCCATTTACTTTGGTGAAGCAGTAATTGATTTTCATGTTTTTCCAGTGTTCATTTTACATTACTGCCACTCGCTAATAGAATTTAAAAATGCACTTCTCTTATTTTTTTTATTTAGTATTTATCCATTTTTGCATCTTGTAACAAAAATGTATATCTGGTAT
The DNA here is from genome assembly GCF_023375975.1 of Astyanax mexicanus. Lineage (NCBI taxonomy): Eukaryota > Metazoa > Chordata > Actinopteri > Characiformes > Acestrorhamphidae > Astyanax > Astyanax mexicanus. The sequence continues at coordinate 26,753,635 of NC_064431.1, forward strand.
AATGCAATTTACTTTTGAAAAAATCTGAAAATTGAAATAATTTTTAATAAATATAGTTTTTCAATACTGCAGAATCAACAAAACAGAATCAACAATCTTCTCTCTATATTGAAATCTTTTTCTGAAATTCTATTTGTGAGGTGCAGAAACAAACAAAAAAAAACAAGAAAATTCAAAAAATGAATAAAAACCCATTTCTTCTATACTACACCAAATAGTAAGATTTAAATAAAGAAGTTTTACAGTCGGTGTAACGTCTTTCACTTTAACTTTCTGAGAATTTCAGGCTAAATTTGAACATAGAAAATACTGGACAAAATGTCATTATTAAATTTTCCATTTACTTTCATAAATAAGATTTTTTTTTTCAATTTTTAGTTTTTCGTTACTACCCTTCATATATTTTTTTCTCAATTTCTTAACAGCACAGCTGTTAACTGAAAGTCATTTCAGGTGACTCTACCTCATAAAGCTGACTGAGAAAATCCAGCCAATCATAGTATAGACCAAACACAGTCACTGAGCTGTTCTTCTAGATGTAACTTCACAGAGAGAGGGAGAGAAATGGAGAGATATAGAGAGAAAAGAGGGCATGGAAAATGCTTTCAATCCCTCTGATTTATCATTACATAAATAATAGCATCAGTTTCCATGCTGCGACCAGTAGCACTGCATGTTCTCCTCATTCTGCCACTGAAGCGCTGAGAAAACTGAGAGAATGGAAAATCTGGTGGAACTGCCCTCAAAGAGCACTGAAGAACACTGAACACACAAATGTAGGAACAGCACAGACATGCCAGAGTTTATATAGTGATAAATTAAAGATTAAAATGATAGTTTAGCAATTAAAAAGTTCTGCTAGGAGACTTTAATACGTCACCTTACCTTGACCAAAAAACAGCTTCTGCCTGTCTTTAATAGACCTCTAATTACAACTGTATTCTTGGTGTTTGTTTGTGTGTGTGTGTGTGTGTGTGTGTGTGTGTGTGTGTGTTTGGAGGAGTGGAGGAGTGGGCTTCTAGATCCAGATGTCCAGATGCCACAAGACCTGGGCCAAAGGCTACGTTCACATTACCAAGCTAAAGTGACTAAAATCTGATTTTTTGCTCAATGTGGCTCAGATCTGAATTTTTCACGGCTGTGTGAATGTGCCAAATCAGTTTTTTTCAAATCAGATTTGAGTCACTTTTATATGTGATCCTAAATCGGATACATATACAATCCATGGACATGTGATATGAATGTGAACGATCAAAACGGAATCCATGTGTCATTTTGCTTTTACGCATTAGCACTAGCGGTACGTGCTTCTCTCTCGTATCCACACTGCATCTCTTGGTGCAGCTGTGCAGCTATAGCTGCAAAAAAAAACAGCAAAAGCAAACCGCCTGGCCTTTTTTTTTGCACCTCCTCGATCTGAGCATGTACTTCAGACCAGCTGTTTACTCTCCACTCCAGCAAAAGATGCTCCACATATAAGCTGCTCATAAATGCATCCATTTCCCTTTATAAAGCTACGAGTCGTCTCTCAAATGAGACGTTTTTTGAGCTAGAGCTAGAGCTGTGGTTAACGGACAATGCTAATGCTGCTCCAGCAGTGCCATCCGAGGTTACAGGAGGGTACAGCTAGAGCTAGTGCTATGCGCAGTTAGTGGCCATTGCTAATGCTTCTCCAGCAGTGCTAGCCAGAGTTAGCGACAGACCACAGGCTGATAATTCTCAACTCTGAACAGCTAAGAGCTAGCACTTAGCGCAGTTAGCAGCTAATGCTAATATTGCTGGAGAACTAAACTAAAACTCCTTTAGCAAAGTGGCTTTACTGATCTTTACAACTTGTAGAATTCATACATAAGACACATTGGTGATTTTTGGGGAAAATTAAAGAATTTTAAGTGCACATTATAGTGCGAAAAATACAGTATTTAAAAAAAAAAGTTAATCTAGCTTTTATTTGTTGGAGCACTTGTCACCTTTGTCAGCAATGGGTTCAACTTAGAAACTTCAGAGCTTTTTCCAAAAGCTCTTTTAGCTTCTCTGAAGCTAAAAGCTAGCAGCTAGCTTCACCAGTGCTTTTACAGTGAAGGCATTATGGCGAATTAATCCCCACCACAGTTCCAGAGCAAATATTCAGAATCAGAAGATGTCCAGCTGAGATGCAGGCTGTCACCCCATCCCCCAGCTTCACTTTATCCCCAGTTAGCTGCTTAGCGACCACCAGAGCATCTGCTCGGGACCCCTGGATGGTGGGCCAAGCTGTTTGCTGTCTGAGCTTTTAACAGGTAGCTGTTCTGGCACACACCAGTCACGTAACAGCTAAACGATGGCGTTTTACAAAGGAGCACTGCTGAGTCATACTGGCTGTGGTGGTGGGAGCGGTGGTGGCTAGTGCTCTGGGGGGCTCGTGGTGTAGCCTAGCACGAGTCCTTTCTACTGACTGAGTCCATCTGCCCCTTTTAAATCTTTTACAACTCAAATATAGGAGAACTAAACGCTCATCTACTTCTACTTCTACACTTCTACCGCTGTGGGACAGCGCAGGGGTGGGACAATTATCAATATAGCGATATATTGTGTAAAAATGGGTAAACCTGAGGTAAAACCTGCCAATAAATTAGCTTATTTAGAAGCATTTTATTCTCTTCAGAAACAAAGATGATGCGAATAATCAAACATCTGTCTTGAGATACAGCTCTGGAAAAAAATAAGTTTCTTTAATTTTACCAAATTGAAACCCTCTGGGATAAAATCAAGAGGCAGATGGATGACCACAAGCCACCAAACCAAGCTGAACTGCTCGAATTTTTGCACCAGGAGTGAGTAGCATAAAGTTATCCAAAAGCAGTGTGTAAGACTGGTGGAGGAGAACATGATGCCAAGATGCATGATGAAAACTGTGATTAAAAACCAGGGTAATTCCACCAAATATTGATTTCTGAACTCTTACAACCTTATGAATATATGAACTTGTTTTATTTGCATTATTTGAGGTCTGAAAGCTCTGCATCTTTTTTGTTATTTTAGCCATTTCTCATTTTCTGCAAATAAATGCTCTAAATGATGAGATTATGTAGGGATGGGGGGGGGATTTGGGAGAAATGTTGTCTGTAGTTTATATAATAAAACAACGATGTTAATTTTACTCAAATATAAAGTCATAAATAGCAAAATCATAGAAACTGATTCTTTAACATCTTAAACTGATGTTTTAAAGGAAAAAGCAAACCAAAGTGGTGGCAATTACTAGGGTCCAATCGCATAAAGCCAAGAAAAAAAAAAGGACATGAAGAAAATTTGGCTAAAACATCTTTAATTGTAGTGTTTGTGGGCAGATTATGTTAATAGGATGGACCCAAAGGCTGGCAAAAAAAATAAATAAATAAATAAATAAAACAAAATCAATTTCTTTCTCCTTCAAAAACACATTAACCCTCAAGATCGACATTTTCATCATCTTCTTCTTCGGCTCCACAGTTTGCATATTTCATAAGAACATCCACAGTTCCCTCATCACACTGTGGTCCTGTTTCCTTAAAGTCCACATAAATTACAGAGCCTCAATATGAGCAGGCCTCTGTCAGTCGCTTTCAACAGACGCACCTCCCCTCCTAAGAAGACGCCTGTTGGCCTTGAAGCCAGAAAGTGCTATAAATTCAACTTATAGACACAAAGTGGGTCTCCAGCCGTCTGCAGGAATATGATACATGAGATGAAAACTCCAAGGCAGCCTGGGCAGCGTAGATTACAGCATTAGACAGTGTGTGTGTGTGTGTGTGTGTGTTTGTGAGGTAGAGAGAGAGAGAGAGAGAATGAATTCCAGCAATGGCAGCTGACATCTTTGCTCACTTCTCTGAAAAATGAAACCCAATAAGCACCAGGCTGGCCTCGTTCTCCTCTCTGAGGTTTTGCTGATGGAAACTAAAAGAGCCAGCAGACGCTGGAATTACAGCTGGACTTGAAAAATTCCTTCATTACTCCCCGTCCGTCTGACTACGAGACAGAAACATGACTTTGGCCTGCAGGAGCCAGACGACAAGCTGCTGATTAGCCAATGAATGGAGGAGAAATTGTTATAAATGGTACACATTCGGAGTTGGGCCTTCCTTTGTTCCCAAATAGCGTATTTATTTTTTAAGGAATCAAGGATACCAAGCAATGAAGTGTTTCAGATGTTACTTTGTCCCATGCTTTCTACAGGGTCACTGTTGTGAATTGCAGGAAAGCCATGCCTGTACCCGTTCCCTCTACAGCAGGGGTCGGCAATAGGTGGTCGGTACGCGGACCAAATAAAATACTTCTCTGGTGAGCTTCTGTTTACATTCCCCCCCAGTACACACTCTGTCGTTCTCAGCATGACTTCAGTTTCCACCCGATCTTGTTTTTTCGACCCGTTCTTGGGCTCCATATCTCCTTATAAGGGCGTTTTTTCCCGGCCTTATAGTTTATTGGAGCGGTGTGTTTATTTATTTATTTTTTTCCTCAGCTGCTTTGAGATCAACTGTTCTGCAATTGGGTTCAACAACCCTCTGGGCTGAAGAGCTGCTAGTCTGTAGCACTCCAGCCTATTACCCCTTTTTTTGTAGCCTGCTCCGTAAAGACTCCATAAGTCTTTTTTACAAACACACACACATACACACAGCAGGAGAGTTAATGATGGTTTCTGTGCTCTCACTCTCTATCTCCATCCTCTCTCTCTCTCTCTCTCTCCTTCTCTCTCTCTCTCTCTCTCTCTCTCTCAGGGCCTAATTACATGCATACTGTAGGAGAGACTGTGTTAAATACTGTGCAGTGTGTACTTCATTACTCCCATTTAAAACCTCCCTCCTAGCTGCCCTGCAGAAAGGCCTGTGGAGCGTCCAGCCACATACAGAGCGGCCTTCACACCATCAGCGGCGCAACACTCCAGAAGAATACACTTCAGCTGTGTAAAAATTAAGAGACCACTTCAGTTACTGAATCCGTTTCTCTGATTTTGCTATTTATAGGTATATGTTTGAGTAAAATGAACATTTCTCCCAAATTCCAAAAAAAAAGTTGTAATTTAGAGCATTTATTTGCAGAAAATGAGAAATGGCTGAAATAACAAAAAAGATGCAGAGCTTTCAAACCTCAAAAATGCAAAAAAAGTTCATATTCATAAAGTTTTAAGAGTTCAGAAATCAATATTTGGTGGAACAACCCTGGTTTTTAATCACAGTTTTCATGCATCTTGGCGTGTTCTCCTCCACCAGTCTTACACACTGCTTTTGGATAACTTTATGCTACTCACTCCTGGTGCAAAAATTCAAGCAGTTCAGCTTGGTTTGATGGCTTGTGATCATCCATCTTCCTCTTGATTATATTCCAGAGGTTTTTAATTTGGCAAAATGAAAGAAACGCATCATTTTTAAGTGGTCTCATTTTTTTCCAGAGCTGTATGTGGAAAACAAGGTGTTGGATGATCTCTAGCTCCAAGGTTCATCCCAAAAATAGTGGATGGAGCACCAACCACCATTCCATCAGAGAACAGCCTCTGGTATTAGGCAAGTTATCGATACTATACTATATATAATATTACTGTATATTGACAGTACATCTCTTTCTACTACACTTGGGACTAGACAAGCTTTGTGTACATGTGTGTGGTTGGTGTGACACAGTGGATAACACCACTACCTGCTAGTGAGCTACCACATCATGTGGTTGGTAGACTGGGGTTCAATTCCCGGTCTGGGAGACTGAATGCTGCGCTACACCAATAGGAGTCCTTGGGCAAGACTCATATCTAACACTACATTGGTTCACCTCTGTAATCGGAATAACCTTGTAAGTCACTTTGGATAAAAGTGTCAGATAAATGCCTTAAATATGTGCATTTGCACATCTGTGTCAGTTATTAATGCTTATATATACTTATATAGCCTATGCTCTTATAACACCACAACAGCTACATAAACAGGTCAATCTGAGATATGAACATAACGTCTTGGAGATCACACTTATAATGAGTGTGTGAGTGTGTGTGAGTGTGTGTGAGTGTGTATGTGTGTCTCAGCTTGATTCCTCCCCTCTCTGTAAGATTCTTCATTACAACTAGCCTGCAACACTTTACAGCTTATCACCATGGCAACCGTCTTCATCTTCATCTCAGACCTGATGGTTTGCATCTGCTGCACCCTAGTGGTGGACCAAGTAAGTACATGAACTTGCAAACTCATGCAAACACACACACACGCACGCACACGCACGCACACACACGCACACACCTAAGAAACAACTTTCATTTGTATTTGCAACATTAGATTAGATGCATTAAAAACAAAAAAGGGAACATTAAAAAAAATAGATACATTTCTTAATTGATTTTAAAAGAGAAAAAAATCTGCATTGCTTTCAGGATTTATTAATGCATTGCTTATATAGCCTGTGTTAATTCAACATGATTTTTTTTATTTTTATAAAATAATGTTTATAACATTTATGGGCATCCCTTAGTTACACTCAACGCCCAATTACATAATCCAATTACATTTATTCCTTTTAATGACAACACAAACAGGAAGTAAAATCAGCTGAAAAATTCACAATCCACTTTTTATATATTTTAATTGTTTCAGTACTGTACTGAGGAACAATTCGCAAAAAAAATAAAAATAATAATAAAGCAACTATCCATTAAAATTTATATGACCTGGATACCATGCACTCCTGCACAATCAAAAAGTCAGTCAAGGGACATGACTTTCTTAAAAATTAAAATAGGAGGACATGCAAAATGTTGTTTTTGCAAAAAACAAAAGTTCAGTTTTTTTCAAACACATGTCATTGCCCAAGGAAGCTTTGGAATGCTGTACCGACCTGTGGGATGTGTGTGCGACACCTTTAATAATTTTAGGGAGGTATATCCTTGGAAAAAGTAAGAAAAAAGTAAGAAAAAAATTAAAAATAGATACAAGTATCCTAGAATCAGCCTGTGTAAACGTTTCCTATAGTATATTTTGTAACGTTTGGTTTAATATAGGTACGTCAAACTATCAAAATGTACTGCAAAATTGGTCTAAATGTTTAGCTCTCATCACCAGAAGGAAGAACAAAAGAAAGGCATTAAAAAATAATAATAATTGCGACTAATCGATTAATCAAACAAATATTCGGCAGATTAGTCAACTACTAAAACAGGAACTAAAATATTACTTCCAGTCATATTTCCAACATTATTCATTTACTCTCCTATTTATATGATAACACTTAAAAAAATGAGCGATGTAAACCCAACACCACCACCGTGGCCTCTACTCTAATAGGAGGTCATTTCCTGTAGGTGTAATCAGAGCAGTGAAGCTGAAGATGTGCTGAAGAGTCCGGCTCTAAGCTACGTCACGGGAACCCCGGTCGTGTTGGGGAATTTATGGCATTACATTGCCGGAAGACCGTGAAGCCCGATTCATCGCCATAAACACGAGCAATCAGCGGGGAGGAAAGAACAGGCAGAACAAGGCAGCATCTCTCTCTAGTGGCAAGTGAAATTGTTTACTGCTGAGCAGATTGCTTTTATTGATTGGCTGCGATCTGAGCTGAAATATGCTCCGAAGCATCCATCTCACACAAGCAGCTCATCCATTTACACCATCTCTCCTCCCACTCCTTCTCCATCTCTATCTATCTCTATATCTCTCTTTATTTCAGTCTTTTTGCACATCTGTTTCTTTTTATAAATATATCTGTGATTTTGCATTATCTTGTTGAAATAAAAACACATTAAAAGACATCTTATTAAAAAGGCTTACTCTATAATAGGGTTGTGCCATATCGTATTGTACGCAGTAATATCGCCCATATTTTTGAATATCGTAAACTTTTTTACGATATTCAAAAATCATACTTTTTGCTTTTTTTAGCAAAAGAAAAATTTTCACTCTTCTAATTTCTCATTATATATCTACTAGAGACAGATTATATTTGTCCAGTATCATTTATTTTACTTAAATCCTGGATATATGGAGATATCTGGAGTGCGTTATTATTAGTATCATGACATTTTGGATCATTGACTTCCTGTCACAAATCTGATAAATTTCCTGTATTTTTTAATATCTCAGTTAAGCTTGTGGAAATAAAAAAAATAATTTTCATTTTGTTGCAGTAGTGCATTCTTAAAATATTTTTTTTATTATTTATTTATTTATATGTTTTTCATATAGCCAAGAATATCGTTATCGCAAAAATACCACAAAATATCGTGATATTATTTTAGGGCCATATCGCCCACTCCTAATTAACATTACTCTAAAATAATCACTAGAGGTGGGACAAAGTATTATTAGAGCAATATATATTAGGGGTGTCACGATCTCGATATTTTATCGAAATCGAATCGAAATGAGGTCACGATCTCGAGTATCGAAGTCAAAAAGAGGATCGACGATCCCTCCCGCGCGCGCTACGCAAATAGCGCAGCGCGCTACGCAAATGGCGCGGCACCAACACAGCGCATCCTATTCATTTAAATAGAGATAGCCACTGCATGAGCGCAGTCGGCGGGAGTGTGATCACTGTTTTTATCTGTCCAACGGGGGAGGGGGGGCGGGGGTTGGGCGCGCAGGTTTTGTATCTGTATCTAGCGGAGGGGTGGGTGCGCGCAGGTGAGAGCGTGTGAACTCGCTGAAATGCGTGTGTCAGTGTGACTTGAGAACACTGACTATAGATCACAGTGAGGTGGATTAAAAATCTTAAACTTATAATTGACTACACCTGTTGCTTTCCATTGAATTAAAAAAACATCTTTCTCTCAGATAAAGTAAACACAAGCGTGTTTCTGACTAAAATAAAAGCTTTTCAGGAGAGATATAAGTTATGTGTAAATATTTATAAGACAATACCCACATCACTTATCTAACCAGCCTGTACTGATTTCTGCCCCCCAATAATGCTTTCAATAACCTCTTGTAACCCCTGGGAGCCAGGGGTTACACTCTAATAGCCTTTAATAGTCTTCAGTAGCCTTTAAAAGACTTACCTGGCGGCCGTGGTGTGTCCACTAAACTCCGTAGTTATAAACATCCTGAGGTTAGCAGCGCGCTAACTGACCTGTTTATAATGTAATCCGAGCTAGAGTTGCACGGTGTACCGAAGGTTCGATTCTTTTTCGATACTACGTCATCACAAACGATTCGGTTCTTTAGCGTTCGATGCTTTCGATACTGTATATAGCCCAGTCACTAGCTTCAAATGAGTCAAATTAGTAGGCGCGATTTGATTCAGTTCATAAGAAAACTGATTCACACCGCAGCAGTCGGTGTGGCAGGATTCAGATAAACTTAGTGTTCTGAACAAATGAATCGATTCACGCGCAAGCCAGCAGAGCAGCAGCGAGTGTAGAATGGCGACGGCTAAAATAACAGATGTCTCTCGTCCGCGACTTGTGGACAAAACGGGCGCGAGGAGTGAAGTGTGGGAAAATAGACTGAGATATAGGCATCTGTTTTTTATTTATATTTTTATTTTTAAATAAAATAACGAAAATAACGAAAACTGAAAGTGAAACTAAACTACTTTATTTATTAGCGCTGTTTTCACTCCCGCAGTTGTACAGCGGGGGGTGTTGTGCCGATTCTATCCGCGAAGCGGGAGTCGGATTCAGTAGCGGATTCGGCACAAGCGCGGCGGCACCTCACGGTCCGCGGTGTTAGTTGTAAGCGCTCGCGCTAGCCGCAAAATACGACAGAAAACACTGAGGGAGCTGCAGACTTGTGTGGGACTAGAATATGAGCACGAGGAGATAAAAGAGAACCTTTACCTGTGAGTAGCTCTCACCAGAACACGCAAATCTCTCTCACTCTCTCTCTCGCTGTGTCTCTTTCTCTGTTTCTCTCTCTCTCGCACGTGAACGCCTCCGCGTTTGACCTGCAGCGCTGTGTTTAGCTGTTCTTAAAAATCATTTTAATTAAATAAAAGTTCTATGCTTCTATGTTACAGTGTTATTTAACATAATAGCAGACAAGCACCCTGATCTCTACAAAGAGCTGAGAAGTCGACAGGTTAGTGGAGTTAGTCAAGATACACTCTGTCTGTAGCTTTACTAAGATTTACTAGCGACTGCTTATTAAAAACGGTAAACGGTTGATTAATAAAACGGAGCAGTGAGTGTTAAAATGAACATAACATTGTAATGTTCTTCTGTCTCTTTATTTTCCTTATTCAGAACTTAACTTCTGCCCGCCCGTCAGGTTCACATAGTCAGGCTACCATTACCTCTGGTTTTAGTTTTAGTTTTTAGGAAGTGTTTAGATAATTATGTTATAGTTAAGGTTATAATAACGAAACTTGTTTTTTGTTCAAATGTTTCATTTTAGAATAAAAACGTTTGCACCTATTGTTCAGTGTTCAATCCAGTTCAGTCAAAAATAAACATTTTATGTTCAGATATTTTTATTGTTTTTTTTTCTTCCAAGTATCGTTTTGGTATCGAAAATCGTGATACTACAGTTGGTATCGGTATCGAAGTCAAAATTTTGGTATCGTGACAACCCTAATCCGAGCAGTGCCTCCGTGTCGGCTGTTCTAACCTGCTGCTGTTAGCTGCTTGGGCTGAAAGATGAACTGTAGTGAGCTGTATTATCCGGTTAGTGGGGTTAAAACCTTTATTTGTTTACAGAAACAGTAAAAACGGACTGGCTGAGCTCTGTAGCCCGTGGCTGGGCTGTACTGAAGTAGTGACTGAGTGAAGAGAGCGGGGCTTGTGCTGCTGCTGCTAGTGGTTGGATGAAGAACTGCAGCTTCATGTAATGAGCAGTTTCACCAGCCATCCACACACAGCTCTGATAAACTGCTTGTTTTAATAGTGCACACTGTTGCTACCAAAAAAAGTCACTAGATGGCATTACCATATATATCTTAATAAATAATAATAATAATAATATTTATAATAATAATAATAATAATAATAATAATAATAATAATAATAAATATATTATTTAAATTTTATGAGGCATAAAATAATAACAAGAAAAAAAAACAAAAAAATCGAGAATCGAATCGAATCGTGACCCTCAAATCGAAAATGAAATCGAATCGAGGATTTAGAGAATCGTGACACCCCTAATATATATCATTGTCTCAGTTTGCAATACTTTCATCGACCCATTATTAATCTTGTGCAATAGAGATTCCAACTCTTGCTCTTTCTTTACTGGGGTGGTCCAGATGAGAGCCAGTTTCATCATAATGTTTTTGATGGTCTTTTCGACTGCAAAGAATTCTTGAGGATACTTTCAAAGTTCTTGAAATCATTCAGATTGACTGACCTTCATTTCTTAAAGATATTTTTTTTCTTAACTTAGTTGAGTTGCCATACAGTGGTTAAATTCTTGCACCAGGAGTAAAGGCCTACAGTTATCCAAAAGCAGTGTGTAAGACTGGTGGAGGAGGAGAACATGATGCCAAGATGCATGAAAACTGTGATTAGCAACCAGGGTTATTCCACCAAATGTTGATTTCTGAACTCTTTATTTCATATTCATAAAGTTTTGTTTTCTTTGCATTATTTGAGGTCTGAAAGCTCTGCATCTTTTTTTGCTATGTCAGCCATTTCTCATTTTCCGCAAATAAATGCTCTAAATAACCATATTTTTATTGGGAATTATTTAAACATATACCTATAAATAGCTAAATCAGAGAAACTGAATATGCATACACACAGTGTATATCTCAAACACATTCAGGCAAGGCAAGAAATTCAATAATTAACTCTTCACAAATGTAAAGCACAGCTGTTAACTGAAAGCCTGAATTTCAGGTGACTCTACCTCAAAGCTGACTGAGAAAATCCAGCCAAGATGTGCAAAACTGTCTCAATCTGAGCAAGAGTTGATACTTTAAAGAATCTAAAATATAAAGCATATTCTGGTTTAACACTTTTTTTAGTTTAATAAATACTTTCATACGTTTTCTTCATAGTTTGGATGACTTAATTATTATTCTACAGTACAGAAAAAAAAATCATGAACAAACACTGAATTTTTACAGAGTCCAGTCATTTTTGTGTGTTGGTCTCATGTTTAAAGTAGTGCTTGTTCCAGTCGTACCAAGAAAGCGCAACAAAAGTTGAATGTGGAATTGTGCCAGGCAGTGTTATGCTGATCAGAAGGCTTCTTCTTTAAGTTCCTTTTGAAATAAAGAGAACAAAAAGTCCCTCAGGAGTCGACGTCTGCAGGAAAAAGATTCGGGAAGAAAGACGGAGGCTCGTTCTTCAGCCTCCGAGGAGCACGCTTAGTTTGGAGTGTACTTAAGGATTAAGTCAATCGAATCGATTAAATCTACATTGCCAGAAAGGCTCGCTTATTCTACAGAGAACGCTCTGCAGTGCAATTAAAACTCACAACTCAAAACGCTGAACAACATGGGATTTACTGTTTCCTTATGATCTCGTTCCTCAAATGTTCACTGAAAATACCATACATCAATTAGCCACAATATTACAACCACCTACTTTCTAATATCGGGTAGGTCTAGAGATGATATTAATGAGGACAACGATCAATAGTTGGAATGTGACAATATGAGTTTGGGAGTTTCCTAGATGTGAGAGAAAATGTGGCATCAAATATCGATATTTTTATTGAATCATAGATGAATCTAAGATCCAAGATCGCCTCCCCCATGAGGTTAAAATATTAAACTAAACTCAACTTTATTTATAAAGCACTTTAAAAACCACAGCCGAGACAAAGTGCTGTACATACAGCTCTGGAAAATAATAGGAGATCACTTCAGTTTCTGAACCAGTTTCTCTGATTTTTCTATTTATAGGTACATGTTTGAATAAAATGAATATTGTTGATTTATTCTATAAAATACAGACAACCTTTATGCCAAATTCTAAATTCATTTTTTTGCAGAAAATTAGAAAGATGCAGAGCTTTCATGCAAAGAAAACAAGTTCATAAAGTTTTAAGAGTTCAGAAATCAATATTTGGTGGAATAACCCTGTTTTTTAAATCACAGTTTTCATGCATATTGGCATCATGCTCTCCTCCACCAGTCTTACACACTGCTTTTGGGTAACTTTATGGCACTCCTGATACAAAAAGTCAAGCAGTTCAGCTTGGATTGGCAAGGCATGTGATCAACCATCATACTCTTGTTTATATTCCAGAGGTTTTCAATTCGGTAAAATAAAAAAAATAAAAAAACGAATCATTTTTAAGTGGTCTCTTATTTTTTTTTCTTTCCAGAGCTGTAGATAATTATAAAACATAAAACAAACACTAAAACAATTAGACAAAATAAAAATAAACCAGTAAAAAGTAATTAAGAAAAGATTAAAAAGGTAAATAAATAACTACCAAAACAAGAGCAAATTCTCATTTTGGGTCAAAAGCACTAAAAGAGCTAGTCTAAGCTAGTGCTTAGAGCGGTTAGCAGCTAATGCTAATGCCTCTCCAGCAGCGCTAGCTGGGTTTAGCAGCAGGCTACAGGCCGATAATACTAACCTCTGAACGTTGAAAGAGCTAGAGTTTAGCATGGGTAGCGGCTAATGCTAATGCTGCTGGAGGACTAAACTGAAACTCCTTTATAACGCTGTACTTTAGCAGAGTGGCTTTATTGATCCTTACAACCTGACTGGTAGAATTCATACATAAAATGCACTGGATTACAAAGTGCACTGTTGATTTCTGGGAAAATTAAAGGATTTTAAGTGTACGGTAAATATTTTTGCAACTCATTTTTTCATAATTATTGTATGCAGATCTCAGCCCTTTACCAAAACCACTAAAACCAGACAGTCAAAATTTTTGTGGCTGATGGACGGTTAATCGACTGCATGGCGTGATGGCTGATTAAAGGCCGGACAACTAATCACCGTCCACTCCCTCCTCCATACACTCTTCTCTACTTACAGCACTGAATCAATACAGAATCTGCAGAAACTCTCCTCATTCATCCTCCCAAAGAGCTCGCTGTTCCTTCACCTCCACAAAGCTCAGCGCTGCTGCTGCTAATAGACTGCTAATCTGCTTGCCAGTGGTACCTTGGCATTGATGGAGCAGGTCAATGCAGCAGCTGATGGACGAACGCTGGACTGGTTTAATGAGTTTTACAGGGTTACTGTAGCAGGATGCCTTTGTTGGAGGAGGCTTAACACCCTGCTGCTAATCCTACATTAAAAAGCTTCTCGGCCTTCAACTTGAGAGAACGAATCGGTAATTTGTAAAAGTACTGCATTACACAAAGTGCTGGGGACAGAAGAGCAATGGGAGATGGGTAAATGGTTTACTTAACCAGTTTAAATTCAACTCAGTGTTTGTTTCCAAAAGTGCCCAAACAAAACAGATTACATATTTACTTACTACATTTAGTACTCTTCACAGACAGTCAAAATTTTTGTGGCTGATGGACGGTTAATCGACTGCATTTAGTACTCTTCACATTTAAACAAAATCTAGACATTTAAATGCCTTTTAAATCTCATGTTCAGCTGATTGAGTACATGACAGAAATAATCGTTGAGTAGTCGACTAATCGAAAAATATAATCACTAATCAAAAAAATAATAATCAGATTAGTCGACTACCAGAGGCGTGCAGACAGACATCAGGTGTCTGACACCAACTCTGCCCTTTATCAACCAAAGTGCCCTTTTGAAACTTCGTTTAAAAAAAAAAAAAAATGTATATATATATATATATATATATATATATATATATATATATATATATATATATATTATTATTATTATTAAGATTTTACTGAGGCCGGTTTGAAATTATCTTTTGAAAACCTGTGCGATTAAAAACAAGTGAAAACAGAATGCCCTGAAATCAGCTCACACACAACACCTCTCTCTTCCTCTGTCACGTGACCCCGCGCGATCGCACGCAAGGCACACTAGATGCGCTGCAGCAGCAGTTCAGTTCAGCGAGTCTTTAGCACAGCACCCCCGTGTCCCACCAGCCAGGTAACATACACATCAAGTAAAATCCTACCGTTTGCCCTCTAAGCCCAACGTGAAATCATTTTGTTGTGCAGGAAAATGTCTCATATAGCACCAAACTACTACGTATTTTATTAGTTGGTGGTGTGACATTTTTCCATTGAAAACTCACGTTTAGAGAATGTTACAAATAAAAGTAAAATTTCATTCAACATGTGTGTGTAACTTTTTTTATAATGAGTTGTTCCACATGAGCTAAAAAGTGCCCTTTTTCCCCCCAAAATGTCTGTGCACGCCACTGTCGACTACCAAAATAATCATTAGTTGCAGCCCTATTGTGAATGTGGGTCTAGCACAAAACACCACCTAAACTTACTAACATGTACAAATAAAGGAAAACCCAGTGTGCAGCATAACAGTAACATGTTTAAACCCAATTAAGTATTTGAAAAATGTTTTAGTGTTGGTTATAATCAGACAAGAGAAGCAGCTGAGGAGGCTAAGGTATATCCACAGACACCTGCTGTCTGCAGAACAGAGAGAGAGAGAGAGAGAGAGAGAGAGAGAGAGAGAGAGAGAGAGAGATAAGACCGTGCCAGTCTGCCCCTTCTCCACCAGTCTCTGTCTCGCCCCTTCAGATTGTGCTGATGCAGTGTGAAAACTAAAATCACCTCGTCCTCTCCTGGAGCTGAAGGAGAAGCGAGCAGTGACTCAGCACAGCATCTGCCGTCTCGCCACCAGTCCAAAACACCAACAGCTGGAGGGCAGAGCTGTGGGGAATAGTCTGTGTTATTTAACTCTGCCAGCAGGGGGCAGGATTTAGTCAGTGTCATCAAAAGGTGGGAACCTCTTGTTTGTGAGCATGTGTTATGTATTAATATTTATGCATATATAATGTATGTATACATTTTAAATGTATTTAAAAAGTAGGTACCACTTTAAAATTAGACTACCTTTATAAAGGGTTTATAAGAGATTTACAATTAGTTTATTAATGGTTACTAGTTAGGTTGTAAATGCCTTAATAATCATTAATAATCAGTTATAACACATACATAGAAAGGGCAACAGTATAAATGGCTGTGGGTTCACTATTTGGCAAACAACAGGTCATTGTTGCCCTTTCTACGTATGTGTTATAACTGATTATTCATGATTTTTAAGGCATTTACAACCTAATTAGTAACCATTAATAAAGTAATTGTAAACCATTTATAAACCCTTTATAAAGGTGGTACCAAAAAGTATATAAAGGATTACAGCATCTCACAAGTGAGTGCACCTCTCACATTTTTGTAAATATTTTATTACAACTTTTCATGGGACAACACTAAAGATATGATGACATTTTAATACAATGTAATAAAGTAGTCATTGTACAGCTACTTAAAATAAAATAGAGCAGTGTAAATTTGCTGTGCCCTCAAAAAACTTCATACTGACAGCTCTTACACTGGTCATTGGAAGTTCTATACGGCACCTAATGTCAAATAACTCTCAGGGGATTTGAAACAAATAACATTTGCTCTATATATATATATAAAGGTGGCCTAGGCTATAAAGCTGTAAGGTTCCCAAAGCCTTAAAACTGTTTCTGAATCAGTTTCTCTGAATGTGCTATGTATAGGTATATGTTTGAGTAAAATTAATATTGTATTATTCTATGAACTACAGACAAAATTTCTCTCAAATTTAAAACTAAAATATTGTCATTTAGAGCATTTATTTGCAGAAATTGAGAAATGGCTGTAACAACAAAAAAGATGCAGAGAAAGCCCATATTCATGAAGTTTTAAGATTTCAGAAATCAATACTTGGTGGAATAAGCCTGGTGTTTAATCACAGTTTTCAGGCATCTTGGCATCATGTTCTCCTCCACCAGTCTTACACACTGCTTTTGGATAACTTTATACCACTCCTGGTGCAAAAAATCAAGCAGTTCAGTTTGGTTTGTCGGCTTGTGATCATCCATCTTCCTCTTTATTATATTCCAGAGGTTTTCAATTTGGTAAAATCAAAGAAACCCATCATTTTTAAGTGGTGTTTCCAGAGCTGTATATTTTTAAAAACATTACAATGTCAATATTTTTAAAACATCGTGCAGCCCTAGTTGAGTCTGTGTAGAATGTAACTGTAAGCGTCCTTGGGTGCCTTAAGTGGTAAAAATATGTTATGCAAGTGTAAATACAAGTAAGTAAGTAGATACAAAAATTTTAATTATCAAACGAGTCAATTCCAGATCAAGTTGTTTTACATTGTCAGGGAGGATTTGTTAAATTTTTCATGGGTGTAACATATAAACAGCTCTTCTACTCATCCCACAAATGCATGTTCTTTTCAAATATAAAAGAGAATAAGATTTATATAAAAATATAAACCTCATAAAACATATAACAATATTGTGATGCATATCATGTATCGTGATGCATCATCCAGTATCAGGGCGGTAAACTTTTTCCATATCACCCACTCTTACTGTAGACAAAGACAAAAGACAATCCTGGAGAGAAATCTTCCACTATCAGCTACTAAAGTTTTGTAGAGTTGGTTGGTTCGTTTCCGTGCAGTCGATTGTGAATTTCCTGCCAGAGAAAAGGTAAATCTTTAATGAAGTAAACAAACTAAAAACAACCAGTTCTCAAAGTAATTAGCCAAACCGAGCAGAGCTGAGAGCAGCGGAGATTCACATTACTCACTCCTGACTGCATCAACCACACACAGCACAACTTCCTCTGACTGTAGCCCAGATCAGCGCTGAGGGGAAGCTGAGAGAAGCTGCTTTGATGCTTCAGAACTTCACCTGGATCCAGGACTGGATTTGAGGTCACAAAAAATTTCCTACCTACCACCCGCCTTCCAATCTGAAAGATCTGCAGAACTGAATCTCTTATATCTGTATTATATCTGCTCATAGGGTTGAATGAGATTGGAGTGGTGGGAGCTGAATGGACAGATCAGCTGCTGAACATGCCCCGCCCATAATGAGCGCCTCGTGCTTTGGCATCTTATTCTGTAGGACAAGACCCCCCGCAGTGCTAGAATCCCTCATCAGCTCTCTCACACACACACACACACACACACACACACACTTATCTCTAAAGTCTCTCCATCAGGCTCTTCTCCTCGTGACCCAGGAGCAATGACCTATTTTCCTCGTTGATGCTGCTGAGTCACATTGAGAGAGAGAGAGAGAGAGAGACTGAGATAAGTGAGTGATGTTGAAAAAGTAAATGAGACAAAGTGAATGAAATGAGAAAGAAAAGAGAAAGTGCGAGAGTAAGCATGAGAAAATAATACAGCAAAAGAGTGAGAGAAGAGAGGAAAAGAGAGTGAGCAAAAGAGTAAAGAGAAGCATGAGAAAAAAGGGCAAACGAGAGAGAAGTGGAAGTGGAAAAGAGAGCAGGTAAAGAAGAGAAAAGCATAGGAAAAAAAAGCAAAAGAGAGAGAGAGGAAAGAAAGTGAATAAAAGAGAAAAGAGCAGCATGAGAAAAAAAAAAGAGATTGTGTATGGGTAAGAAGATAAGAGTGTAGAATTGTAATAGACAGAAAAGAGGGAAATTGTAAAAGTATGAGAAAAAAAGAGCAACAGAGTGATAGAAGAGAGAGGAAAAGAGAACAAATGTGGAAAGAAAATGAGCAAGAGAGAGGAGCAAGTGAAAAAGAGAGCAAGTAGAAAAGAGGGAAAGTGTAAGAGTATGAGAGAAAAAAGCAAAAGAGTGAGAGAACAAAGAGCTAGAGTGAGGGAAATTGTTCAAGTTTAAGAAATAAGAGACAGTGCAAGAGAATGCATGAGAAAACAGCAAAATAGTGAGCTTAAGAATAAAAGAGAGTAAAAGCGAGAGAGAGAAAAAGTATAAGATAGAGAGAGAAGAGAGAGTGCAAGAGAGCGAGAGCGACACATCATCTACATCACACCAGTATGTCACATCTGCTTCCATCTAATTTTAGCAGAGAGAGAGTGAGAGAGAGAGAGCACGCGAGAGCGAGCATGCGTTTGCGAGAGAAAGACTCCCTCTGCTTTTTTTTTTGAGTTGAGGAGTTTCCTGAGGTGACACGAGTGAGAGGGTTGGGGGGTTGGAAGCCGAACGAGAACACGCAACACACACACACACACACACACACTCTAGTCAGGAGCTTAGGCTCCGTCCCAAGCTATCAGGGTTTTTTTTTCCTCTGACACACTCCAACTAAGCTCCGAGCTAGCAGTGTCCAAAACGTACGTCTCTCTCTCTCGCTTTATCACTCACTCACTCACTGTCTCTCTCTGTCTCACTCTCTCACTCATTCTCTGTCTCACTCTCCAACTCTCTCTCCGTCTCTCTCTCTCTGTCTGTCTCTCTCTCTCTGTCTGTCTCTCTCTCTCCGTCCGTCTCTCTCTCTCCGTCCGTCTCTCTCTCTCCGTCCGTCTCTCTCTCTCCGTCCGTCTCTCTCTCTCCGTCCGTCTCTCTCTCACTCTCCGTCTCTCTCTCACTCTCCGTCTCTCTCTCACTCTCCGTCTCTCTCTCTGCCTCTCTCTCTGTCTGTCTCTCTCTCTCTGTCTGTCTCTCTCTCTCTGTCTCTCTCTCTCTCCGTCTCTCTCTCTCTCCGTCTCTCTCTCTCTCCGTCTCTCTCTCTCTCCGTCTCTCTCTCTCTCTCCGTCCGTCTCTCTCGCACAGTGGATGAGCTCTGCTAGCTTCTGGAGGAGCACCTGTGTGTGATCTGCTCTAAGTCAGTGCCCTCAGGGAGGGTTTTAGTGTCCTAACTGGCAACCCAGAGCACCATCCCAACAGTCACTGAGTCAGCCAGAGGCGAGATGTTATTGATTCAGTTCACAAGAGCGACTCCTTCAAAAGGTTCATTTTATTGAGTGTACTGTCTGATTTATGTTGATTCACTGTGTCTGTTTTCACCAAATGCTTAAAGTAGCAGAGAGTTAGTTTTTCCAGATTTACACTAAGGCTGGGTGCAGCAGCATTAGCGTCTACCCGCTAGCGCTACTAATACTACCCGACAGTGCTACACTGAGGAAGTGTTAGGGCAGTATTTACTTACTTACCTGCATGCCAGACAACTCTGACCAATCAGATGACACATGTTGCTCAGATGGTTTGTTGGGATGCATTTTAGTGCGTTTAGACTTTTGTTTGTGTGAACACACACCAAACTGACAGGGAACAACTCCAAATAAACAAACTCATTAACTGGTTTGGACTAGAGAAACGAACTACAGGTGTAAAAACACCATTAGATACACTTTGTGACCAAAGTAGCCCAGACTTCTCCTCACAGCAACCACAGAACCATAAGAAAAGCGAGTGTATTTCAAAGGGGAGGATCCAGAAAGGGCCTCAGTCCTCAGCTGGCACACAGATCATGCTTTATGAAGTGTGGCACTGAGGACCAGTTTATCCGCCCCACAAACCCAATACCAAGCTAAACAAAGAGCCGCTAGCAGACACGCTAACAGAATGAACATGTACGGATGGCATGCGCCGAGCCAAAGCCTGTGCGAGAGTGGTCTGTCTGGTCGGGACTTTACTGTGATCTCAGTCCAGTCGGTCCTGTGTCTGCGTATTCGCTGGCTGTTGCTGATTTGAGCTGTGGGAATGTTTTGGCAGCTAAAGAATCATGTCCTTAACCCAAACAATTCAGGGTTTCTTTCTGTAAATAATACGCTCTGGATTAAAGCTGGGTATCGCCATACAATGGCCTGCCTGCAATACGAAATGCATAACAATTACAACTACAAAATAAAATTGTGCGCCATGACTTTTGCTGTGCCAACACTGTGCTGACCTGCAGGATATGCATGTGGAACCTCCTGCATTAAATGTTATTAAATGTGATTTCTACCGGTTGTCTGTGACCGGCGGCTTCTGGATAGAATTATCCTTGCGTACAATCATTTTAAAAATTTTCAGATCTATACATTTTTTTAGACTGAAAAACAAATCAGATCCTTACATTTTTAGATTAAAAAAATAAGATCCACACATTTTTACATAATACAAAAAAATCAGATGCATACATTTTCAGATTAAAAAATTAAGATGCAAACATCTTTAACTATTAAAAAAATCTGATGCATAACGTTTTAGATTTTAAAAATTAAGATCCATACATTTTTAAATAGTAAAAAAATCAGATGCATACATTTTTTAGATAAAAAAAATATGATCCTTACATTCTTAACTAATAAAAAAAATATCAGATGTATAAAGGTTTAGATTTCAAAATTTAAGATCCATACATTTTCAAATAATTCATTTTTTGATAAAAGGTTAAATAAAAAAAAAACATTTTTAGATTATAAAAAATATTAAGATCCATATATTTTTAAATAAAAAAAAAACTCCATTTTCATGAATGTTCCAAATTCATGTCTATCTGCTTTATAATTTAAAAATTCATAAATGTAATCAGAAGCTGTGATTGGATATTTTGTGTTTAATCACTCTGACAAAGTTGGTGCACCTTTGGCCTACTTGTATATCTGAATTTTGAATCAGATATATTTGATTTTTTATATATATATAAAATGTATGGATCTGAATTCTTAAAATCCTAAAATTGTAGGTTGTTATTCTGAAATATATCTGTAACATCAAATCTCACCACCTTACAAGTTCAGAACACAAGAAAGCACTAAAGAAGATTCTCTAATTACATTACACTGTTAATTATTTTAGGCTTATTAAAAGTAGATAATTTACAAATAGAAACCAAAAAATGTAATTTAAGGCTAAAAACAAAATCCAGATTTGACAACTTATGTCAGCTTTTATATTTCAGCTTCATATTGTTCTAGTTTTAGTTAATACTGACTGTTCTTTGCACCCTAAAAGAAGTGAGCTCTTGTTGCCAGAAGACAAAAGGAAGTGTGTATACTGTACCTAGAGCTCTAACTCCCTCCACCATCCATTCTCTCACTCTTTGTCTTTGTCTTTCACCAGAGCAGAAGAAAGAATGTGAACTTTACACAAACTGAGGTAGAGCAAATTCCAGACAGAGGGGAGAAAAAGCCAAAAGCTCGGGCTCCTAAAAAATCAGGCCGGATTTCACCTGGAGTGGAAATAGACAGTCATACTGTATGGAAAAAGAGTGGAAGTAGCAGAAGCACACATGCAGCAGTGTGGTTTTATTACATTCCATCCTCTGCTGTGGAATGAGGCTTTCTCGAGTGGCCTTTTACAAGAAAAACTGAACCAATTACCTAATTTCAGCATAGGGTCACTTACCCCGACAAGTGCCTCTATACATAGAAAAGAACGGAAAACTGCCGGCCAATTGCAGGTCATCTTTTTTGCCCAGTGACTGATACCAACGAAGGCATGGTTGAATGCCATATTAACCTTTCCAGGCAACCATGGTAATGTATCAACCTGTAGAACTTCTGTAGGTGATGCACTCTCAAGAGGGATAGCTTAGTTAGTTAGTTAGTGGTGTTAAAAGTCTATATCCTATTTAAGCTATTCCAATGGGATATGTTAGTTTTACACATTCTGCAAAAATGCACACACAAGCATAAGTGGGGTTCTGCAGCCAGAAGTGAGGTCCATATTGAACACAACACCACTGCAACAAAATACTAAATACATTACACTACTACTATATTCCTCCATTTCTAGTTTATACACAAGAAAAGCAGGGTTGAATGCCACATGTTCTGTTAACTGTACTGAGTGATGCAATCTCAAGAGGGTTATCCAGTTAGTTCTCTGTTAAAGTCAATATTCTATTTATGCTGTTCCAGAGGGGCATGTCAGTTTTACACATTCTGCAAGAACGTATACACAAGCATCTCCACAAGTGGGGTTCTGCAGCAATAAGTGAGGTCTATATTGCCTTTAACACCGCTGCAGCATACATACTGAATATATCACGCTACTACTATATTCCTCCATTTCTAGTTTATCCACAAGAAAAGCAGGGTTGAACGCCACATGTTCTGTTAACTGTACCGAGTGATGCACTCTCAAGAGGGCTATCCAGTTAGTTCTCTGTTAAAGTCTATATTCTATTTATGCTGTTCCAGAGGAGCATGTTACTTTTACACATTCTGCAAAAACGCATACACAAGCATAAGTGGGGTTCTGCCGCCATAAGTGAGGTCCATATTGAATACAACACTGCCACAACAAAAATAATAATATGTTACACTACTACTATATTCCTCAATTTCTAGTTTATACACAAGAAAACAGGGTTGAACGCCACATGTTCTGTTAACTGTACCGAGTGATGCACTCTCAAGAGGGTTATCCAGTTAGTTCTCTGTTAAAGTCTATATTCTATTTATGCTGTTCCAGAAGGGCATGATGTTAGTTTTACACATTCTGCAAAAACGCATACACAAGCATAAGTGGGGTTCTGCCGCCATAAGTGAGGTCCATATTGAATACAACACTGCCACAACAAAAATAATAATATGTTACACTACTACTATATTCCTCAATTTCTAGTTTATACACAAGAAAAGCAGGGTTGAATGCCACGTGTTCTGTTACCTGTACTGAGGGATGCACTCTCAAGAGGGTTATCCAGTTAGTTCTCTGTTAAAGTCTATATTCTATTTATGCTGTTCCAGAGGGGCGTGTTAGTTTTACCCATTCTGCATAAATGTATACACAAGCATCTCCACAAATGGGGTTCTGCAGCCATAAGTGAGGTCCATGTTGGCTTTAACACCGCTTCAACATACATACTGAATATGTTACACTACTACTGCAGCTCTGGAAAAAATGTAAGAGAACACCTTAGTTTCACTTATACACAAGAAATGCAAAATCAAAACTTCCAAAGATTATCTAATATCCGCGAGCAGTCAGGCAGGAAACTGTGAAAGCTCAGCCCACATCACGACTCCGGTTTTACCACAGATTCTTCCCTCTGGGAAAGTAGTCCCATCTTTAGTTTAGTCACTATTTGGATGTAGACAATACAAAAACACAATGTTTATTTAGTTAATACCATCAAACTTAGATCTTCAGTTTACCCATCTCCCTCCATCTCTCTCTTTCTCTCTCTCTGTACGTTCTATATCTCCAACTCGTTAGTGGGCGAGAAACACTCTGCTCCACTAAGTGTTTTATTAGTGTCAAATTACACAGCTTTAAATCTCCACCATCATTATCAGTAATGATCTGCTCTGACTGATGTACACACACACACACACACACACACTGACACACCGACACACACTTGATGTCATTACAGTGTGGGTGGATTTACCTATAAAGGGCATCAGTTACAGTAAAGGAGAAGCTGTTTACTGTGTGTGTGTGTGTGCGCACGTGTCCGTCCTGCAGTCCCTGATTATTTCTACGTTTCCTTATTTGTCTCAGTTTCCCAGATGCCAGAAGGGACTGAGATGGCAAAAGTCCAGCAACACACACACACACACACACACACACACACACACACACACACACACAAACACACACTTTCACTCTCTGCAATCCAGATGTGCCCTGCTGCAGAATGTGCTGACTAGTGAAGAATGTGGTGGAATAAGCCTCGGCCCTGGTGCTCTCATCCGGTTACAGGCCTCAGGCCAGTCACCATCACCTACACCTAAACCCCACACCTCCCCCTCACACACACACCTACAGTGCTATGAAAAAGCCTTTAAAATCTGTTTATCTAGACGTACTGTAAGTGTGTGTAAGTGCAGATTTGCCCTTGGGGGTAGACTTAGCCTTAATTGGCCACTCTGGAGCAGATAAAAATGAACCCATAGGCATCAAGCCATGCCAAAGCCAGGCATCTGCTAGCTAGGGGGGGTGTAAAGCCTCCCCACCAGCATTGTGTTTAAGCAGTGGAAAGACCTGTGTTTTCTGGAATGATGGGTGGTGCTTCATCCAGTACCTTTGGATGGACTGAGTAAAGAAGTTGGGGATAATGATGTGGCGGGGGATGATCATTTTAACAACCTGGCCTTACTTATACTTGTCTCGTCACCGAATGCAATCAAATCCTCACAGCTATACTCAAGGATGGAGTACAGACAGAAATGTATGTGCCAGTGCAAGGTATACTAGTGCATCTCAAACAATTAGAATATCATTGAACAATTACTTTATTTCATTAATTCAGTTCACAATGTGAAATTCATATTATATAGATTTATTACACAAGTGATCTATTTTAAGAGTTAATGTCTTTTATTGTTGATTATTATGGTTTCCAGTCAATCAAAAACCAAAAGTCAGTATCTCAGAAAATGTGAATATTAATAAAAAAGACCAACTGATACTTTTGGCAGTGTGGGAACTGTGCCAAGTCCTGCTGGAAAATGAAATCCGCATCTCCATAAAAGTTGCTGTATGATTTTCTGGGAAAAACTTGCACTGACTTTGGACTTGATAAAACACAGTGGACCAACATCATTTTATGAAGATTCAGATCTCATTTTCCAGCAGGACTGCCCACACTGCCAAAAGTACCAATTGGTCTTATATAATATTATAATTTTCTTAAACACTGATTTTTGGTTTTTCTTTGGCTGTAAGCCATGAGCAACAATAAAAGAATTAAACACTTAAAATAGATCACTGTGTGTGTAATACATCTACAGTGGAGCCCGAAAGTATTCATACCCCTGGCAAATTTTGACTTAAAGTTACTTTTACACAATCAATAATTTTATTTTTGACCGGAAACAACACAGGCATCTCCCAGGAGATAATATGATGGTGTACAAGAGGCATCATTGTGGAAAAAAATATTTCTTAGCTTTTATTCACATTTGAACAAAAAGTGACATGTCCAAAATTATTCATACCCTTTGCAAACCGTCACAGTCTATGGAAAAATCCAAAGTTTTATACCATTCCAAATATTCCAAGCTGTTTTAAAGCCTCCTAATTACCCTGATTTATTGGGAACAGTTGTTTTAATCAACTCAACAGGTGAAAAACAGCAGCTCTCTGCAGTTGGTTTGTAGACAGTCATGGTTAAGACAAAGGAGCTCACTAAGGACCTGCTGCTGTGCATTGTGGCCGCTTACAAGTCAGGAAAGGGCTATAAGGTCATATCTAAATGTTTTCAAGTTCCAGTGGCTACAGTGCAAAGTATTATTAAAAAATACAAGAAGTTCCACACTGTGGAAAATCTCAGAAGATGTGGTCGGAAGCTAAATGTGACACCTGTGCTGGCCAGGAAGATAGTGAGAGAGGTGAAAAAAAATCCAAGAATCACCACCAAGGCCATTCTGGTGAATCTGGGCTCTGCTGGTGGCAACATCCCAAGGCAGACAGTCCAACGGACACTGCACACTGCTGGGTTCCATGGGCGCAGACCAAGGAGGACGCCACTTCTCCGGAAAAGGCACACAAAAGCCCGCTTGACCTTTGCAAATGCTCATCTGGACAAAGAAGAGTTCTGGTCTTCTGTTTTATGGTCAGATGAAACAAAAATTTAATTGTTTGGCCACAATGATGTATCCTTCTTTCGGCGTAAAAAAGGAGAAGCCTTCAAC